>NW_027531005.1:2786729-2788530 GCF_008692635.1 Crocuta crocuta
ATATATATATATATACATACACACACACACACACACAAGAGAAAAGGGAGAACACACAAAGCCGACAGTCTACTCAGAGTCCAAAGAACTAACAGGGAATCTGCGAAAAGGGAGGGGAAAAAGAGATCTAGGTATCACCATAGCCAATTTAATAATGCATACCAGTGTTTCAGGGGATTTGGGGTAAAATTATCTGCTTCTTCCCAGCCATGCCCAGTAACTTCTTCATTTGAGCCTGAAGGCTGTGCCAACAGGCCAAGTGTACATACAGCTTCTAATTTCCCTACCAGGAATCCTCTTTAAAAGGGATTCCTTTAAGGAACCAACATCTGAAAGGCAAAGTAAGGGAGAGAAGTCTAGGGCTAGGCAGACCATTGGTTCTTTCACTTCCGCCGCGGAGATAAGAGGTGCTGATGCTGTCTCCATAACCAGCTTCTCCAAAGTCATGTTCCATGAGGACTAGTGAGGGGGAGATGGTGGGAGGTCCTGGTGGGGAAGAAGTCAGATGCATATGGGGCATTTCTAGAAGGGAGTTCTAAAACCTCGGTGCACTGAGATTAGATAAGGGAGCAGATTTCCTGAAAATGAGTTTGTAAAAGCTGATTGAGCTGATCCATTCATTTGTTCAATGCTCTTCGCTTTACAAATACTTAGAAAGCAAGAGCTAGTTGCTAGGCTGGAGGTAGCCATCTTTAAAGGGGCAAGTCCTTAAGTGACTCACTGTATAAGGAGGGTGATGGACAGCCCAGCAGCATCTGACATAGTTGCTCACTCTCCTTAAAGTCACTTCCTTCACTTGGTTTCCTAAAAACCACCTTCTCTTGGTCTTTTGCTTCCTCCCTGTCAGTTCCTTTTTGAACATCCCTTACCAGGAGCTCTGTATCTTCCTAACCTGCACATTGGAGGTCCTCGTCCTCAGAAGTCTTTTCTTTACCTGTGTTCCCTCGCAACGTATGATTCCAAAGACTCTGAAGCCCGTGGTCATGTGCTAAGCGATACAGGTACTGAGGGCAGCTTCCAACTCAGCAAAGTCGACCCCAACCTTTGAACCAGACACCGAATTCGCAGTGAAACACCCATTCATACTGGTTCCTTGCAGTGTGAATGCTCAGAATACTAAAACCAACTGTGAATTTTCGTGCTACCAAAAGTTGAGGTCGTGAACCTGTCACAGTTTCATCAGACACCTTCGTCTTAAAAATAAGATGACTTCCCAACTGCTTGCTCTCCTAAACCTCACAGCTACAAAACCAAATCAGGCAAAGAAAATAACTATATGAAGATAAAGTGTTTTGATATAAAGATACAATCAGAAAAACAACATCCTTTAGAGTCCTTTTAGGTGTTCCTCAGAAATGAAAGTGTTCTCCCCTGAGGCCCTTTGAGAAGCTTTAAATGACTATAAGACTCTCAGATGCTCTGAAGGACTGTGTGTCAGTCTATGTATCCTCCGCCCCCTCTTTCCAACCATCCTGTCTCACCCCCAAACATATACAACTGCATTTTCCTGCATATTTCTATCTTTTAAAAATATACATATTTAGAAGATTCTGGGTAAAAGGAACGTCCCTCCTTGTATGATCAACACAAGCCATTTAGTGAACATGGTTCTTCATTGTGAAGTTTGACTATTTCCTAAAATCCAACTGTCCATACTCAGCTTTCTGGGATTTGCCACTCTACCACAAATCCTGACTCACCAGACAAGCATGAGAGATTCTCTGCAACACTCCACCCCTGCACGCACACACTTCCCCCAGCTTAGCCATGAGGTTAGCACCAGATTTCTTTCCCCCCCCAC
>NW_027531005.1:2788621-2972904 GCF_008692635.1 Crocuta crocuta
CCCCAGGTGCGGATGCAGGAATCCATCCCTGCACTAGGGCAGCCTCATTACCCACACACCTGTGCCGGGATGCCAGACAACTCCTTGTCCTCACCCACTGCTAGAAACATCCGAATCCATCTCCTTGCACCACTGCAGGCTCTGCAAGCACCAAAGACACTGGTTTTGCTCCTCGTCTCTCCCCTCCTCCAGAGAGTGGCCTCCTTGAGTAAGGGAGCCTCTGCTTTGATGCACCGGTAGTGCCAGTGCAGGAGAGAAAGATGAATGCTGTCTTATCAAAAGAAAGCGGGTTCACCCAGTGGGCCTCAGTGACTAGGAAGGGAAAGAAGACAGAGTAGGGTACAAAGAGAGAGGCAAAAAGTAGAGAACAATTCTGTTGTGCCCACTAAGAAGGATTTCATATGCACCCGGCCATGCCTAGACCCCATCACCACACCTCCCCTCCCAGAACGGCCCTCTCCCCTAGGCGACACCTTGCTCTTCACGCCAGTGACCCCTGCAGACTCCATCCCGCACCACCTACCTCTCTCAAGAAAGAAACCTCTGCCCCAGTCTTTGGTAACCACAAGCAAGGCATGTTGAAGGTAATGTCCTTATTCTCGAAAATAAGAAGGTTGGACTGGATGATCTCTCAGGTCCCTTTTATTTACCAAGTCCCAACACTGCATATAGGCTTCATATGCAGTGTTTGGTTTCCTCCTGAAACCCAACACTGCTAGGTTTCAGGAGGGAGAGCTGTGCTCCCAGAATCTCAAGCCAATTCTAAATCCATTCCCAGGACACATGCTAATATTTTAGTTAAATTTGAGAAAGCTACAATAAGACACTTATGATAAGATATAAGATATATTATGGATATATCCTCTGCTTTGCAGAGGTTTGCACCAAATAAGATGATTTCCATGAGAAAATGCATTCTGAGTTCCAAACAACTAACTAATAAATGAAGCAGACATATGAACTATAATCTATTCACAAGTATGAAACTATATTGTTATGATGCTATTGGGTACCCTGTTACAGAAAAGCTTCAGAGAACTGGCAGTCTGGCAAATGACCATGAACATGACTTAAAGATGCCCACAGACTATTATACAGTGTTTTATATTTCTGGAACACGTTTATGAGAAAAGCCAGTTCTTCTTAGAACTTACTTTCCATTCATACATTTAATGGTTTTTATTCCCTTGCCTGGATTTATTGCACTTCCTTTGACATAAAAAAAAAAAAATGCATTTGGAATATAACCTACACAGGGCTTCTGTAGTGTATCAGATTAACAATGAGTCACTATATTCATCTGTGGAGCACAGAGGAGGGAAGTGCCCCATTGCCTAAGACACAACATGCTTATTTAGGTAAAACACTCTACACATTATGATGGAATAGATAGCAGGGAAGCAAACCACAAAATAAAGCAGGAACAGGTCTTGCGCAAGAAAAGGGCAAAACGCATTTGACTATAAAGGCTATCTTTCGTTAATTTGATTATAAAGACTACTGTAGGAGTTGGCACCGCATGTACTGGTGCTTAAAAGTTCCAAGTGTTTGAGGGGCGCCTGGGTGGCTCAGTCGGTTAAGTGTCCAACTCTTGATTTCAACTCACGTCACGATCTCACAGTTTGGGAGTTTGAGCCCCGCATCAGGCTGTGCAATGACAGTGCAGAGCCTGCCTGGGATTCCTGCTCACTCCTTCTCTCTCTCTGTTCCTTCCCGCTTGTGCTCTCTATCTCTGTCTCAAATTAATAAATAAACTTTTTTTTTAAACAAGAAGAAGTTCCAACTATTTGAAGTAGAAAATTTCTGATCAGGCATCCTCTAAGATGGAGTATGGTATAATGGAAGAATCATGACTTGGATTTTTTTAGGCTCCGCCACTACTTCTATTATCATAGGTAAGTTACAAAGCTTTTCTATACTAATTTAATGCCTCCCAAATTGAATATAGAGGCTAGACCAGGTGATCTCTAATCTTTTCAATTACTTTCATGCATAAAAATATACAGATTGAGCATAAGTGTGAGTAGTGGGGAGGAAGTCTGTCTCTCTTTCATAGGCTGCTACTCAGTTGGGAAACGCCAGCTTCAGAGAGTGGTGAGATTTAAATCCTAAAGGCCGTTCTGGGAAAATTGGGTTGTCTGCCCATGACCACGTCCACTGCTTTGTGGCAAGTGGATGGAGAGAATTGGCCATATCATCAGTTCTTTCAAGTGTTCTAAAGAATACTAACTCCAAAATCTACTCCTTGCATAATGTTTATTGTTCACATAGCCTTGAAAAATTTAGCATACACTATATGCCTCTGGCAAGTCACAATGCATCTTGTGATTGAAAGGCTCTGAAAAGTTCTGCAATAAAGAGTTGCTTATTTTAGTATCAAACAAAAGGCATATTACAGTTTTACGGCACTAAAATGAATTTACTAGAATGGAGTTTCTTGGGAACAAGAACTGTTGTGTCTTAATTCAACTTTCTGGCCATGCCCTCTACCACAATAACCAATACATAAAAATGTTTACATGTTTTTTTTTTTTTTTTTAAACACTGAGTGACTGAACCTAGAAAAGTCGAGAATCTGGAACTATGGCTGATGTTTTATTCCTGGGTCTTAAATAGCTACTGTGAACAGTAAAATGTATTGGGAAAATTCAAATATAAAAGTGAAATGTACAACAAAACAACAGCTTTCCAAGAGGACAAAAGGGTAAATTCAAGCTGGTACATTCCACGGGATTCTTTCCTTGGGAAGTAAGGAGGAAAGCTGGCAACAAAATATACTGCACCCGGCTTATGAAATTATTAGCCTCCACATGAGCTCAATCAACATTAGCTGATGTTTCCTAGCAGTGTCCATAACTTATTTATCTACCCACATTCATGTTCTCAATGCCTCAATTTCCCTGTCTACAAAATAAACAAATATTTACTGTGAAATAAACCAGCAATCCATACTCTCTGAGGAGCGGGGAGGCTTAATTTATGTTGCAGGAGCATTTGGGAAAAGGCAGATGATGGATGGGATGCCAATCATCATCGTCATCACGACTGCTGTTGTGATGAACAGGTTCGAGAGGCAGAGGGCCAACTCTCCCAGCTCCTATGTTTTCTGTCATGGGAGATGTTTCCTTTTTATATAGCCACACACTGCTCAGTTTCTCAGGGTTTGGCAGAAAAGATGAGAATTCATTGCTAAGGCAATAAAACTGGATATAGCCAAGTTCCAGTGATTTGCATTAATAAAGATTTCCTTTATTAATCTTTGGCAAATATTTCTGCCCACAAAGTATTCATAAATCAAAGTATTTACTGGGAAAAGCCAAGATAGAATAGAATAGGTGAAAAACAAACAAGGTACAGGTCAGGGCTTTTGAATACAGAGTCCAGAGAGAGAGAGAAAAAAATCTTTGATTAGAATCTTGACTGTATACCACAGGTTCCTAATCCATCAGCTTGTAAATTACTTGGGAACAGGGACTGTGGCCATCGCTCATACATCCCTAGTGACTGGCATAGTGTCTGGAATACATTAGGCACTAAGGAGAGGCTGAAGGAATGAACGGATAAATACCCATGCCTCAATGTTTTATCAAACAATAATGAAAACATAACTGGCTATGTAAAGTCTGATGTTAATGATTCAGTTGGTTGTAAAATGCTTTAAGGAAAAATTTCAAATGTTTCCATCCTCATTAGCATAAGCTTTAAATGTAGGAGAAGGAAAAAAAACAACAACAACAACAAACACCTAGCATCTGTATACTCTATATAATGTCCACCAGCTTAATGTGTGACATGGCTATCAATCTGTACACCAGTCACCCCAATCCATTCTGGAGAAAAATCATTGCTTCCAAAGTAATACACTAAAACAAATTTATAAATGTTAATAAAATTTTTAAAAGGTCAGGTCACTACTTCCTGTAACATATGTCAGGGGGAGCCTAAAACATCTCAGTATCAGGTCATTGGCAGGACAGCTATGACATTAAAGAATGGAGAAAATGGAATTTTTTCTCTTTTAAAATTAGTTAACCAGCACATCCGTCTGTTTCCCCCTTGGCTGCCTGGTATGCAGCAAGCTCTGTAACAGGGGAAATTTGTTGAAACATGCCATTAAATCAATATGGCAGAGCCCTCGACTTTATAAGGGGCTATAAAAGTCATGCATGTGGGAAAGCTGAAGGAAAACAAATTGACACTGAAAATAAGAACAAAACTGTTTTTACAAAGTAAATGGACTCCCAGAATTTACAAATGTAATAGGTCAGGCAGCAAAACCAGGGTCTTGAAAGTTGCCTTATAATCCTTTCTTCCTAGGCTAAAATTAGAAATAGCCCTCTTATTCAAGAATCTAGCATGAAAATGACAAACAAAAGTGAGTGTTCTGGCTGAATTATCAGAAATTACTTTGGAAGAAGGTAATAAAAGTGGATTTATAGAAAAGAGTCATACCAGGGTTTTATTTAGTAACAAATGGAGATTNATAATTCTGCTGTAGAGCAAAATGTGTTCTGAATATCTGAGAAGCAAACAGTGAAAAAACAGTATGTATAGGTCATACTGACATTCTGAATAGAATAAAAATAAAGCCCTAGGCCAGGTTATTCAGTATTTCATGGATATAGATAAATAGATAGATAGATAGATAGATAGACCCATATATATATGTATATTTCATATACATATATATTTCAAACATATATATATTTCCTGTATAGGAAGACACACATAATGTAAAGCCAGGGGTTTTTCAGAGTTGATCATAAAATATAAATATAGACAATAAAATACACATATATCCCAATTATCTAAATTTATAGAATATACTAGAAAGATTGCTTTTGGAAATCTTAGAACAGTTTAGTTCTGCAACTGAAAGGAATCTTGGAGAGCAGCTGGTCTAATATCTACAAGTTAATATCATTAACCTAAATGTTTATGAACTATATATAAGGCATATTTATACCTACGTATTTTATCCTTATAATAATCATGTGCAGCAGAAGAAATTAACTGATTTTCCCGACACTACTCAGCTGCCCATGTGGAAGTCAAAAGGGGAGAAGGACATCTGAGTAAACAAGCTTCTCACTTAAATTAAGAATGGGAAACAAATCCACAGAAAATAAAATCAATCACAATAATAAAGGTTTAAGTGCCTATAAGTAAAAATAACAAGTAAAAAAAATTCACTTTTACAACTTGCATGACAATGCACGTGCCACAGAAAAGGAAGCCGATGAGCTATGCCGAGGTGCTATTAAAGATAAAGAACACTGAATTTCCATTTAATACGGCGGTGTCCCACATCACATGCCATATGATGACAGTGGCATATGTATCTTTTACAGCCACAATGCATGTGCTTACCAAAAGGAAAAAGGAAAAACAGAGATACCATGAAAATCACCTTGAACTTGGCCTATAAGCTGTTTCTTCGCATCTTTGTACGTGATTTTGTTTTGTTTTGTTCCATTACCATTATCAAAAAGAAGGAAAAATCCCCACCTTGCATGCCAGCTGAGCCTGCAGAGATCCATTTTGTCACAGGCCATTAGTGTTCATCATGACACAGCTTAATGCAGTTGTCTGTTCCCTTTAGTGAACTCTGCATAGATTTATCCTCAGCTAATGCAGCAGAGGCTAAGGGAAACTACAGAGGTCTCTGGGTATGTTTGCCTTTATGGGATAGTGCTGTGAAATCATTCTGAGCCGAATAACTCTCCAGAGTTGGAGAAAGTAATATGTGTGTCTCCCCTCACACTGGCTCTAACAGGCAACGCTTGCTCGCTGAGAAAAGGATCGGGGCACTCGGAGACACCTTGGTTGAGAGGTGGAAAACTCTAACCTTGGCACTGTAGGTCAGAGATGAAGAGAAAACTTTTATTCACAGACATACATATACGTGCACACCCTGAGCCTCCACAGCCCTATTTGAGGCTCTGAAACTTCATTTATTCATTCATTCAACAAACACAAATCGAGGACCTACTCTATGTCAGGCACTATTCTAAGTAACATAGAAACAACAGTAAACTAAATAGACAAAAATCTCTACCCTTGCGCAACTTACATTCTTAGTTGGGGCCGGGCTTGGGGGAGAAGGTAAGAGAGGTACAAGGTCAAGTGGGCAGACGGTGACAAGGGAAACAGGGTGGGGGATGGGGGTGGGGAACAGGCATATTACAAGGGAAAGCTTCTATAGGACAGTAACATTTAAGAAGAGCCTTCAAGGTGTTAAGCGAGTGGCTCACAGGGGTATCTGGGAGAAGAACAATAGTGCTATGCAAACATTTGAGGAAAAGTTCAAGGAGAACAGTGTGGGTGGAGCAAAGTGATCTACAGACAAGGCTGTAGAAAATGCACTCAGCAACAATCGTAGGGGCAGATCACGTAGCGCCTGCTAAACCACTGTAAAGAATTCTGGTTTTTTCCTCTGCCTGAATTGCTATCGGAGAATTCTGAGCCCCAAATTTGTATGATGTAACTTACATTTAAACAGGATCGCTATGGCTCAAAGGAAGGAGGGCAACGCATCAAGCACGAGACTAGTTGGGAGCATAATTCAATCACCCAGGCAAGAAATGAAGGTGGCACAGATCAGGAGGGTAATTATGAAGGCGGTGGGCAATGGTTGGTCTCTGGGCTTTTTGTTTTGTTTTGTTTTTGGAAAAGCCAAAAGGATGTGCTGATTGGAGCGTGAGAAGAAGGGCAGACTCCTAGATCTTTGGCCTGAGCGACCGGAACAATGGTGCTGCTACTACAGAAACCGGGAGCCCTAAAGGGCAGCAGCTGGTGAACAGACAGTAGAGAATACTGGGATCTTAGTTTGGGACATTTTGTTACTTTTTTAAATGTTTACTTATTTATTTTTGAGAACGAGACAGTGCGTGTGAGTGTGAGTCAGGAAGCGGCAGAGAGAAGGAGACACAGGATCCGAAGCAGACTCCAGGCTCTGAGTCTGCCAGCGCAGAGCCTGACGTGGGGCTCAAACTCACAGACCATGAGATCATGACCTGAGCTGAGGTAGGACGCTTAATTGACTGAGCCACCTAGGCGCCCAAGCTTTGGACGTTTTAAATTTGGATTCCCACGTGACAAAGAAGCAGAAGTGTCCGATAAGCCCAAAGACACAGGCTTTCAGGCTGTGGTTCACTGGAGCAGTCAGGCTGGAGACAGGAATTTGGGAGCCTTCAGCTTGAGATGGTTTCAGAGTCCTGAGATGGGCTCAGAGCAACCATCAGGAAAGTGAGAGTAGACTGAAAAAGAGAAGGCAGCCGAGAACTAAACCCTGGGCGCTCCAGGCTAAGAGGTCAGGTAGGTGAGGGGCACACTCATGAGGAGCCAGGGAGGTGGAAGGAGAATGGGCAGAATGTGATATCCTGGGGGCCGAGCAAAGAAGAACCCCCCCTGAGGAAGAGGTGGATATAAGCTGCATCTGGTACCACAGTTGTGTAGACACATCCAAGTAGCTGGTCCCGGTCACAAGAATGGGGCCACCATGCTGACTAGCAGGAAACGTGTAGACTGGAGAGAATGTACGGCAAAGGGGTGGGGGGTAGGTAAACTGGTTCTATACCCTCCCTTTCTGTTTCAATTTCTCCAGTCAGGGGGAAAAGAAGAGGAAATTAGCCTTACCCCCTCTCCATGCTGTATTTATGAAAACTGACCAAAGCTGTAATGTATTTTGAGGTCTTAGTAGAAAGCACAGGAAAGCTCCCTCCCGGCAGAGTCCACTACACATTTATCACATCACCTGTTGCCATGTTCTGTCTACTACGTCGACGTAAATCTCTTCCAGGCAGACAAAGACATCCTGGCACTCTTCTACTGTTCTCAGTAAGGCAGACACTCTTTTACTTTTCCCCCTGTGTTTTATTTATGGACTTTTTTATTTATTTTGAAGGAGGGAAGGAATGGGACAAAAGAAAGGGAGTGTCATACGTGCCCTCATTTGTTAAAATAAAAAACATGCAGCACTTTTATCCTCAACAAAGTAATGCTCTTGAACCAGCCTCAAATGACATCCAAGGATAACGACTGAGTAAACAAGTCCAAAGCGGCAGAAACAAACGGCATATTGAGGTGTGCTTAAATGCCGCGCTCAAAACAGCTCAGCTCATAGTTCCCGGAGACACATCTTCGCTCTAATAATTTCTCTTCTTCCTGATTCCTCTGCAGCTTTTAATAACTCTCTCCTCCTTTAAACCCTCTTGCAAGGTTTCCATAATGGGCTTTACTTCTATGTCCTTTACTGTCTCATTTCTCTTGTCCTCTTATTTTTTATTTTTTCTTAGTTTATTGTCAAGTTGGTTTCCATATAGCACCTGTGCTCATCCCAATCTCGTCCTCTTAATATGGTGTGTTCCAAGAATAAACTGACCTCAGTTTTCAACTCTATTCAAGGCTTAAAAGTCCCCTCTGTGTAGAAACTATAGGGATTAAGAGCTTGGATTTAGAGGCGCCTGGGTGGCTCAGTCGGTTAAGCGTCCGACTTCGGCTCAGGTCACGATCTTGTGGTTCGTGGGTTCGGGCCCCGTGTTGGGCTCTGGGCTGACAGCTAGCTCAAAGCCTGAAGCCTGTTTCATATTCTGTGTTTCCCTCTCTCTCTGACCCTCCCCTGCTCACGCTGTCTCTCTCTCTCTCAGAAATAAATAAAAAACATAAAAAAAAAAGAGCTTGGATTTAAAATCATCAAGATTTCTGTTGAAATCTCGCTGTAACAAGTACTAGTTGTGTGACCTATGGCAAATTACAATAATTTTTTCGGCACCAGTTTCCTCATCTATAAAATGCGGGTATCAATACTACCTACTTCACAGAGTTCTGTGAAGGCTCAATAGGCTAATCCACGTAAGGCTCAACAGCAAGACTGGCACATATTAAGAATGCAAAAAATGCTGCCTACTATTGTACCTCCCAAATATAAAGTCCTAGCTCCAGGCTCTCTCTATTCCAAGCGCACTTTCTACTGCATACTGCAATTAGTCATGTGACTTGCTCAAACCCCCTGTGGACCAAAGACAAAACAATCCCGGATATGCAGAATAAAGAAAATCTGTTGTTGAATCATTCTTGAGTCCATTACAGCAAATCATTCAATGCATGTTAGCCTAAGAGAATGATGAATAAGATGGCATTTCAGTATTGAAATAACCTAACCTGAAATAAAGAGTGTGTCTAGGGGCGCCTGGGTGGCTCAGTCGGGTGAGTGTCTGACATCGGCTCAGGTCATGATCTCACTGTTGGTGAGTATGAGCCTCACATCGGGCTCTGTGCTGTCAGTGCAGAGCCTGCTTTGGATCTTCTGTTCCCCCCTCTCTCTGTCCCTTCCCTGCTCCCACTCACACTCTCTCTCTCAAAAATAAATAAAACAACGTTAAAAAAGAAAAGGGAGAGAGTGTCTAGAAAGTGTTTAGTCTATGTCTCCTGCAATGCTGTCCGGTTCCTTCTTCTTTGCTTCACCAGCCTCCATCCAGTCAAATTTCATTCTTACAGTTTTTATTAATAAAACAGTAGTATGCTTATCCAATCAGTCATCCTCTGTTATCCCAGGCAAAAAATTGCTAGTGTAGAAAATGTCACAGGGACCTTTAGAACCTCATGATTCTAAGGCATTTCCTCATAAAAAAAAAACCAAAAAACTTTTATTAATATACTTTATATAACAAATCATTTCCATTTCAAATATTTTATCCTATTATCCTGAAAGTTGTCTGGAAGGGAGTACTAACAGAGAACACGGAGCCTGGCTTGGGACATCCATAGCTGTTCTGTTGTCGCCTGTGAAAGCACTCTGAAGAATGTCATCACATCCACTTCTACTGGACACAGAGATCCCTGCTTGTTCTGTTTTTATTTTTTTTATTTTTTAAAGCTTTTATTTACCTTTGAGAGAGAGGGAGTGCGAGCCGGGGAGGGGCAGAGAGAAAGGGAGAGAGATTCTTAAGCAGGCTCTGCATCAGTGCACAGGCTGACACGGGGCTTGAAACCATAAACCGCGAGATCATGACCTGAGCTGAAATCAAGAGTCGGATGTTAAACGACTGAGCCACCCAGGCACCCCCTCACCACTTATTTTTACTGGGATACTCTATTTGTTGTCAAAATCTAAACTGGCAAATGATCTTTTCTGAAGTACAGATTCTCACTGAAATCAAAATTCTTATCTGTCACACAAATATACAGCCCCTCACCATAAACACTTGATAAAACATAACCACAGGGCCAGTAAAATGTGTATTTTACCATTTCTGTGTGAGCCTTCTATATAGTTTGTAGCTATAAACTTTTTACTTTTGCCCAGAAGAAGGAGATGGGAGAGCACGACAGCTCAGGTTTGGCAGGGAGTTACTAAAACACACAGAATCCCTCCTGCGTCGCTCCATGACCACACACAGTAAAATGTACATCTGCTTCACGGTGATTCTGTGCTTCTTTCCCTCCAATGGCAGCTTGTTCTTTAATTCGAGTACAGCTGACATACAGTATTATATAAGGTGTACAACATAGTGATTCGACAATTATACACATTGCGCACTGCTCGGCACGGTAAGTATAGTTCCTATCTGTCACCACACAAAGTTAGTGTTATTGACTATTTTCTCCATGCTATACTTTTCAGCCCCATGACTTATTTTATTTTATAACTGGAAGCGTGCCCCTCTTGCAGGGGGAATTCCTAGCACCTTACTCTGGATACACGGGCGCTCTGCTAGCATGAAGCAAGAGGCCCCGGAGAGCATGCAAGTAGGCTGAGCTCGCTCTCATGGCCTTCTCTGGGATGACGCATAACCCCTCTGCTATTTCAGCCATCTTGACTGCCCCTCGAACCCTGAAAACGCCCTAGCTGGCAAACACCTAGGTTTGCCATTAAAGCCAGATGAATGGGAGTTCCAATTTCAAATTCACCATAAGGTGCTATGTTCAATGACCTCGAGCAAGTCACTTTATTTCATTCTCAGATGCCTGATTTTTTCAATTAAATGACTGTTCTGAAAATGAAAATGAAGAAAAGCCAGGACACGAAAAGTCAGTGGTATACAACAAACACTTAATAAAGAGCAGTTCCCAAGTCCAGCCTGACACATCCACCCTTTTCACCAAACCCTGCATTCCACTTTAATGAGGTGTTTGTTGTGTATCCGCACAGAATCCAAGCGGCACTGGGTCTCCCCATGAAGTAATCAAAACAAAAAAAGAGAAGAATGTTGAGGGCGGGGAGAAAAACCCTAAATTGCACTCAAAGGTTTAATATTCTTCAGACTGGATGCTTTTAAAATTTGCAGAGTTCCACTCGGCCCATTCAGTGGGGAATATATGCTTCTCCATGGCTTACAGAGATCAACATAAAACAAAAACAACAGGCATTTAAGTGCTTGCCTGCCTGCTATCAAGAGGCCTTTCACATAATGTAGCAGAAATGCTATCTCAGGGGGACAGGCATCTTAACCAGCAATTTTTCTTCCCTTCCATTTATTCTTTGTAAAAGCTATGGCAGTCAACACAGGCAGGCAGCTGTCTTCTCTATGCCTCAACATTTCCCGGCACCATAGCTCACAGACAGTAGTTTTCCCAGACTCACCTTTGCTTGGAAAATACTCAATAAAGAAATGAGTGGAAACAAATTAGTCATTCTGCAGTCTATTGATTAAGCCACATTAAATCAGGGTCACACTGGGTACGCTTTGGGGGAAGGGAAGCAATCAATTCAAGGCTGCAAAAAAAATTAATGAAAACACACTCAGAAGTTTTAGTCCTTCTTTACCTTGTTATTAACATTCAGGCTGTGAGTCGTGAACATATTGCCCAATGGCCATAACAAACCCTACAGCCGGCAAAGGGAGAGCACGTTATTAACTATATTACACTGCAGGTTGGTGGCGGATGGGTGTGAGCTTCAGTTTCTGGAGTTTTAGAGAGATGGATGTTAAGACAACATCCACAGACAAAGACAGTTTGGTCACATCTCACTGATCACTGGAAAAAAAATCCATGGAAGTGAAGGCTGCTAAAAAAGTAAATTCCTGTTTCTCCATCTAAAGTAAAGCATGGAGGGGTTTTCAGGATCCGAAATCATAAAACGCTCATATAACAGGAAGAACAGAAAAGTGACTGCTGGCTTTCCCAAAGTGTAGCACCAATTGAAAAGTCAGTGAGCCTGTGCGAGCCTAACAGACAGCACACTTCAGTGTGTTTAGGAATCACCTGGAGAACCTGTTTAAAATGTGGATCCCATCTGCTGTGCCCAGAGTTCTGAATCAGCAGGTCCAAAGCAAGGGCCAGGAACCCACACTTTAATAAGTTCCACTACCGATTTTGATATAGGTGGTTCTCGGAACCCACTTTCACAAGCACTGGAAAGGTTTAAGATCGAACCAACATAAGCAATGATTGTGATTTGGGGGGAAGAAAAGGAGAAAGAAATCCAAGTAACAAGACCATCTTCTCCCTCTGGAACCAGGCTAGAGGACAACACGTTTTGAGCATCCTTAATATATATTCACTTTATGACGAAATGAGCAAATGGGTGAACGTTCTTATAATTGGGTAATAATTACCATTTATTGAGTACCAATGACACTCTCGACAACTCTATGAAATGGGTACCACTACCATATCCTCATGAGAAAGATAAACCAAAATTAAACTGCTTGCCCAACGTAACACAATCAAAACACTGTGCAGCTAGATCTAACTTACACAACAGTCTACTTGCTCCTGTCTGCTATGGATAGTCAATGCCCAACGATTTGAAGGCATTTTTCCTAAGAGGGGACACCACAGCTGTTGCTATCCTAGAGAAACTAGCCCGAATAAAGGCGTTTTCTCCTACTTACCTTAACCACAAAAACCGCTTTCCTGAATTCTGAAACTCCTTACCAGGAGACAGGACAGATTAAAGTAATTTAAATGTTTATTTATTTTTGAGAGAGAGAGAGAGAGAAAGGCAGAGAGAAAGGGAGACACAGAATCTGAAGCAGGTTCCAGGCTCCGAGCTGGAGCACACAGCCTGACATGGGGCTCGAACTCATGAACTGCGAGATCATGACATGAGCTGACGTTGGATGCTCAACCAACTGCACCACCGTGGCACCCCTGAAGTAATTTTTAACCTGCTAGAATTCTGTAGGGTTGAAAATATACTGGGAGGGGAGTGGTCCATAAATACTTGATTGCACTTTCAAGCCATAGGCAAGGAAACGCAGGGGCTTCATGACCAAAGTTCATACCAGCACGATCTGGTGCTGGTAGTAGGGAATCACTGAACTTGACAGTCAAGGTCTTAGACTCCTGTAAGTCCTCAAAGATGTATATAGATCTCTCTCTCTCTCTTCCTCCCTTCTCTATCCCTTACTACCTCTGCATATGACATATTCTCTGAGAGCAAATTCCTCCCCCACTCCTCAGTGTAACTCAACCTCCAGGTCTTAAGGAATTCCCTGACCCTTAAGGCTGTCTCTACTATTTCTCCCATTCTTTGTGGCACTTAACTGCCTTCTTTGGGAATTCTTATCCTCCATGCTAGCCTGTAACCCATGAGGGCTGGGAATGTTATTCCTATCCGTTTTATTCCTTTTGGTTTGCAGAGGACCGAACACACACACTGGTCTCCCTGTAGCAATATGAAGTGGCTAAAAGCAAAGACCATGACTGATTTCTTCTGAAAGGACAGACCAATGTAGACCATTAAAAGATGAATAAAGAAAACCCACATCTCTTGGTTCCAAGTTTTTCCATGCAGCCTCAGTACCAATTCCATTATCTTCCTACACTGATTCTGCACTCAACGCAGGCAGGATCCACATTGACTAGTAAAATAGTATTGCTGCTCTGGTTAGGTGAGAAACTCAAAAGCACGCTTTTCCAAAATAATATGCTCAGGAAACTGAAGATCATTTCTACTTAAACTACAGTTTATACTAAAAGTTTAACGATCCTCTTTAGTGAAAGGGTATTTTCAAATTTGGAACATCCTGAAATTCAGTTGGGATAGATTAACAGAACTTCCAATGAGGTTTAAGATCCATGCTAAAAAAGCATGCTCTTATAAACAAAACTCTATGCTCAGTAACAAAGCCCTAAGAACTTAATAGCTGTAAATGGCAGTCACTTTTTAGTGCTGAATGTTAATTACAAGCAAAAAGAAACTGGTGTAATTGATTCTCTTTTGCTAGACTTCATTAAGTTAAAAAGAAGTCAGAAGTGATCGGCAACTATCATCATGCAGGTGGCATGACTTCTCTTTGTTTTTATTTTTTAAATCATGCCTCATAAGAAATACTATTTTATCAAACCATGCTAAGAACGAAGAAGAAGAAAGAAGAACCATGCTAAGAAGAAGAAGAAGAAGAAATAACAATAATAATAATAATATCTGCCACTTCCAATGATTTCTCCGGCTGTCTTCTTCTATTCACAGGATGTGTTAGATTCGATGAATGAGTTGTTTCCCTAAGTATCAACTGTTCTTTGAAATACTCTTCTGAATTCCTATTTAAAGTCCCCAAATAGGATATTCCTTCCTGCCCCCAGGAATTAATTCCTAAACCTGAACATCAAAAATAAAATACAGGTGAATGTATCACACAAAATGTTAAAAAGAATCACCAGAAACCTGGATTACATCACTTCACAATATTGTACTTGGTGTTAACTTATTGGGCCACGTCATAGAGAGAGTTGGGCCGGACTCAATTCATTCAAATAATTGCAATCCTTATGATTTGGGGCATTTTTTTCTGGAAAGATGGAAATGTTTTTATAGGAAGAGCTGCCTATCTTTTTATTCTGTGAGGGTTCACCATAGTCCTCACTCAGACTTAACTTATTAATGTAAATGTGTCTGTAATGGGCAATTTTATCTGTATTCTGCCACCATTTCCTTTGCAACATTATTCTAATTAATGGGTCATTCATCATTTTACTAGAGCTGTTTTGTGCTTGAGGAGGCTACTGTTACCTTCGGAGCAGTTTTAGAATTTGAGAATAATTTTCACTACTCCAGTCACATAGTTTGGACGTGTTACAAGACACCATTCATTTTCCACTTCTCCCCATCTCCATTTTTGCTAATGTCTTTGCCCAGGCAGAAAAGAACAGAGAGCCTACTCTAATGCATCAATATGAAAACCCTCGAATGATATCTTTGCCACTAAAGCTTAAAATTCAGCCCTTAATAACGTATTAAGTGTAAGCAATCTTTCCTTAAGTCATTCTATACTAATGCTATGGTGCGGCATCACTTTACGGAGCTCTGAGCTCAGGGAAAGGAAAGAAAGATGAGTACCGGGCCCAGGACTGAAGTAAGAGGACAGATACTCCACACACACCCCCCCTGCTTCAGTCTCCTCTACCCACAGCCAACAGCCCCCAAGAGTGAAGGCCTCTCCTATCATCTCAAAATGGCGATCCCTTTAGCCACCTGTTTTCAGTTTCTATTAAGGCAACATCTACAAACATCATTTATCAAGACCTCACTGTTTCAAGTACAAGTGTAAGTAATCTACATAGATGGACTCATCTTCTAACAATCCCACAGAGTCAGTGGTATTGCTCCCATTTCACAGATGAAAAAACTGAGACTTTTGGAAGGGGGGGTGACTAGAATGGGAATGGACTAGACTGGTTTGACTCCAACACCTGAATATTGATAGCATTTTTTTCAGGACTAAACCGCCTCCCTCAGAGCTCTCAGCCACTTAATGAATTGAAGGAACTCCTTCAAATTCCTACTGAGGCATGTTCTTTCACGCAGAATTGATTTTTATAAACCCTTCCTCACACATGCACAGAATCAGTCCTGGAATCACAGGGATGGCCCAGTGCACTAGCCGATTTCTTATTAAAGAAAAACTCTATATATTAGAAACCCTATTTCATGAATCCCAAAGGGGGAAAAAATACGTGGTATCTAGGAAGAAACTCATTTCTTCTCATGACTGCCTGTATCTTTCCCGATGAGGTCTCTTTATTATAATTAGATTTCCCCACCTTCTATTCCTCCAGCCCTGAATTCTCTGCTGTCTTGGGCACTCTCACACCACGGGAGTATAAAGACAAAGAGCTATGGACAGAAAGCACACCATTCTCACATACTTCTATTGTTTTCACTTCAATTTCTGCTGTGCGGTTCAGAAACACAAGTTATTTGGAAAGTGACAAAGAAAAGGTTCACCAAGTCAGGCTTCCTCTTTCTTATCTTCCGAAGAGGGGGAAATGGAGCTAGATAGAGAAGAGAATGCAGGCTATACAGGGAAACGTATTTGCTAAGCTTTGGAATAAGACGATGTGTGCAGAGTTGAAGACTCAGAGGGGGAATAAAAAAGATTAGAGAAGGTATTTACCCTGTTAGCCTGCCAGAAAAAGAAGGGAATGTTCTAAAAGGTACATGAATTGCTTCTGAAGGGGTTCAGAACAAGTATCCCCAAAATGTGCCACTATGGCATGTAGAAGTAAGCTGAAAGCATAAAGCCCCGGCAGATTCAGACAAATTTTTATCCCTGCCTCAAAGTGTCTAAAAGAATTTAGATAGGTCATCTTGACCAGAAACTGAGACATTACCAAGAGATAAGTTTCTACCTGACCTATCTGTAAAGTGGGGCCAACATCAAATTACCAAACATCACTTTTCCATCCCTCTGAAGCCCCTAACCTTTCCTTCCTTAGGTCAAGATTGTCAGCTTCTCATTGGCTCTCATATTCTTGTAAGGTTTCCGTATGTACATAAGTAAATTTTTCTTCAGTTATCTGTCTTATGTTAATTTATTAGACCAGCTACATAACCTAGAACGGTATAAGGAATGTTTTTTCCCTAATACCGTGTGTGTGTGCAAATGCAAAGTAGTGTAAAAATAGTTCAGTGCAGTTTTGTATACCGTTCAAAAATGACTTTGAGACACTCTTATAAATAAAAGAGTCTTGGTACCGTGGGTATTTTCAGCTGTAATAGACAAATATTTGGAGAGCTATTTCATCATAATAAAGTGCAGAGGTTTGCCTTGACCTTTAGGGGAAAAAAAGACTTCTGAAAGGTGAGTTACCGTTTTGGATTCCAAGCCAATTCAATGTAACAGAAAATATAATATCTAAATATAAAAATTAATTCTAATAATGTTCTCTTTCTCTTCCACAGTTTCATTAGAACACACCCTCAGGCCCATCAAAATCTACAGGAAAATACCGCACATGGAAGGAAATATGTAACTTCAGGTCAAAAGCCTTAAAGGACACAATCTCACTTCCTTGGTGATGTTGCTCTCTTCCTAGAATTTTCCCTAATTAGAAAACAGTAAGTGTTGCCACTGTTAGAGTTTTGAATTCCTAGAATTTCTTTGTTCTGGAGATTTTCACTCTGTTTTTCTTCTTTTCAACCAGGAAAAAGCAGAGTTAATGTTTAAGATTAAGTCTTCTCTACTACAGTGTCTGGCCTATGAATTTTTAGGATATTGCTACAAAAGCATTAAAGCTATCTTTGTTTTTATATCTCAAGGTAAAAATGAGCATTGTGAATGAGAGTTTGGAGAATGGAAAAATCATCAAAATTCCATAAAATGGTAAAAACAGCCAGATGCTCTGAGACTGACAAACCTGGCCACACCAGGTCCTTGCCCCTGGGGCTGCTTTCTGTCCTCAACTGCACCCAAGGTCTCCAATTCTCTTTTGCTAAGTATTTCCTCCTTCAACCAAGACTCATTCTTTCCCTCGCAGTTCCTCCTTCTCTCGATCCATGTCACTCTTTTCTTTCTTCTTTATTTGGTTTCTCGTTGCCATTTTCCACTCCTTCCTTTTGCTCCATTCTCTGTACTAGGTGGCTAAAGGGAGCTGAGATGTTTTAACAATTTTTGTGTTTAAGAAGGATGGCCCTAAAATCCCTAGGTTATATTAAAGTAAATATCTCCTATTTCTCTTTGGAACAAAAAAAGAAAAGAGAAAGAAAACGTTTTACCGGTATGTGGTCTTCACTTTACTTTTGGATAATCAGAAGGAAAGGTCTCTCCCCCATCTCTCACTTATCTTCATGAAAAAGACACTATACTTCTAGGTTGTTTGTGGCAGTAATCACAGTTCATATTTTCTCACAGATCAGTTTTTAAGAATATATCCTTATATCATAAGTACTTACACACTGGTAGCTTTTCATCTATAGTGAGAGCATTTACTGTAGATATCACAGGAAAAATGGCAGCCCTCAAGCTCATAACCAAATTACCTGGAAAAGGAAATCAACCAACTTTTCTGCTGATCTCTAAGCTAATAATGAGAATCAATCTACCAAGTAGTACCTGCCTACCAGAATTTTCAAGTTACACAGTGAAGTGTTTGTGTACGATTCTGGTATCAGAAAGAAGTCCTCAGAGTAATATCTAAAATCATCCTATTCAGTGAACAAGCAATCTGTATCTTCATATTATGGTTTAATGCTATGCTATGAGGCTAATTCATACTATAAGTGATCCAAAGCCTATTTCTACTAGAGTCAACAGTCTTTTTCTTATGATAATGCAATAATTTTTCAGACTAATGAATCATGATGTTTTCCTGAAAATGTTCAATTCAAAATAAATACAGAATCTGTAGTGCTAAAAGACTATAGGTGTGACATTTTTTTTTTCCATTTTATTTTGATTTTTAATTTTGGGGAGATGTAGCATCCTTTTCCTCCAGATTTATTCAAGTTTGAGTGAAAAGTTCCTGCTTCAGTTCAGAGCTTTGATCTTCTTGGCTATGATGTCTTCCTTGGCCTTGACTCTAATGAGACTAAGTCTATGCATGCTGTCTGTCAATCTTCTACATCAAATGCTGGGAGTGAGGAGAAAGAGACTTTTTATTACAGAACTCTGAAGCCCCTCTTTGGGGAGAAAAAAAGAGGAAATGTGGTGTAGTACTTTTTTCAATTTCTCTTCTTTCTCACATGGAGAGAATATGTACTTTGGATATATTCAAAGAATATTTTATGGTCATAATAATTAAATCAGTAAGGAAACTCCCTCTCCACTTTTTCTCTTTCTTTAGAGATATATAAGAAATGTCCCCTCTAGAACTGAAACTGGCCAATCTCAATACTAAGAAAACTTTATTTATAAGCTAGGATGAACTCTGTATTGCAGGATAAAATAACCAAGAAAATAAGACTATATCTGCTGGCTTTTCTCTCTCTTTTCTCAGCTACATTACAGATTAGAGTTAATCCCCCCAAAGAGTGAATATCCAACAGGGTAGGTTATTGATGACATCTTATGAATACTACTCCCAATTTGGGCTTCAGCACTTTAGGAGAAGTCGACCAGAACTCTTAGCATAAAGTCTTAACATACGATTCATTTCCCTGTTCCAGGTGATAATTACCATAGTAAAGGACCTTGAAATGGCCACTCCATTAGTTTTAAGTGGTACTAATTAGGATTTATAATTTAGAGTCTACAGAACACACGGAAGCAAACACAGACTGTGTGAAGTTTTGGCTCTTTCTATAAGAAAACACCAATTTGAAGATTAAAAATAAGATTAAGTAGCCTTAAAGGGCACAATTTTCATTCCAGAAAGGAAACAAGCAACCTCAAGTCGCTGCCAGTGGAAGGAACAGCTGAGCTTAAAGCTCCATTTCACAAATGAAATTCTGGCTGCATCTTTTCACACCGAGACTTTTTTTTCCCCCTCCACAGTGCCAAAAATACATTCCAGAGCCAATGTTCTCAAGTGAAAACATACAGTATTTAGACAAGCAGTAATTCGCTAGTAATGTTTCCACATAATCATTTCACACAAGACTGCTAATCATGCCACGTGAGAGAAACCTCTAAACAAGGAAACATATAGATGGCCATAAAATTAAATTATCAGACTGATTAAGAAAGCAAAACTGGTCCTGTAAAAGAATGCATTCTATGCTTGTTCACCAAATGAATCAATTCTGTTTTGGGTAGTTTTGGATATTTACAAAAGGGTAGAAATCTGGAAAATAACTGAATCTTAGGAATATAAACACTTTCTTTCTCTTATTCCTGAAATCTGTAGTTACAAAATTGTTTCCCCAAGTAGTGATATGATATTCAATAGGTTCCCATTCTGTCACTTACTGTGATAACTTCTAAGGACTGAGCTCTTAAAGAATTATTTATTGTAGGTCTCCTGGGTGGCTCAGTTGGTTCCAAGTGTCCGACTTCAGCTTAGGTCATGATCTCGCGGTCTGTGAGTTCGAGCCCTCAGTCAAGCTCTATACTGACAGCTCAAAGCCTGGAGCCTGCTTCAGATTTTGTGTCTCCCTCTCTCTCTCTACCCCTCTCCACCTTATAATCTGTCTGTCTCTCTCTCTCTCTCTCAAAAATAAACAAACATTAAAAAGTTATTTATTGGGTCCATTCCAACATTGTTACCACCAACCACCCCTCTCCCCCCAATACCCTCATGAGCTACTAACAGGAGCAAGAGAGAGAACTCAGAGCTACACCAGAGCTTCTGAGTGCCTTCCCTTGTTGAGAAGCAAGGCATGGCATTCAAACCAATTCCATTTTTCTCCTCTTGCTCAAAATGAAAGACAAAGAAGGTGGTGATTGAAAGCATTAGTGAGGTTTACATAGAGGAAAGCCAAGAGAAACACTCTGAACAGGCACACCAAGCCCTCCCTTCTTCAGAAACACAAATGAGCATGGAAGAAGTCAAAGTTATATATACTCTTTAGTGGTTAAAAAAAAAAAAAAAGGAGTAATGCTTCACACATGGCAGGGTCTGGCAGAGTATGTTATGGAGGCAGCTCATGAAATGCTTAGCTATCAAATTAATTCCAGTTGGCTGGGATATGAACCCTGTCACATATATTGAAAACTAGATGAAACATAACTAAATGTAATGATAAAGAGCAACGAAAGTGCTGCTGGAAAAATAATCATGAAGCTTCAGGCTTGTTTAATGATTTTGTCAATATCTGGAGAAGAGGAATTCCACAGAACCAGAAGAAATCTCAGGGGGATTTTGCAAACATTAGGAAGAAATTACGCAGAGGGTTTGTACTGCTCGTACTTTAAAAAGAGGAGGGGGCATTATTTTGGAATAATAAGCTCAAGAAAATGCCAAACTAAATGTTTAAGTTTAAAATGATTCTTCCTTCATGTGTCACACACAGGGACCACACTACAAAAAAAGTCTAGTGAAGATTCATTGCCATCTATCATAGAGAAGAAATCATTCATTTCTCTTTCGTCCTAATCTTTAAGGCACTTGATGCAAATGCACAGGTATATTACAAGAAATGAGTAAAAAAAAATTAAACATGTCTGTTGTTTTCCTTTCATAAAATTTTTTCTGGCCTGGTTTCTCGACAACGACAGTTTTTAACTGATCCTCAAACAAAATATTTAATCATGTTCTTTTTAGAAAAGCACAGACACTAAATGAACAAGTGAATTTAAAAAATTAATCACATTTCTGAATCAAACTGCTAATCATTTACTCAGACTATCCAAATAAATAGATAGATAGGCCCATTCCTCTTTGGAAAAGAGTAGGGTTTAGGCAGATGTCACTAACAAATGGCCTGGGGAAATCACAATTGTTTTCCTCTCCTTTATGGTCCCTACTATATCATTCCTTTCAATTAAAAAAACCATATGTTGGGAGATATGTGTTTAAAGCCAATTCATAAGCGCCATAGAGACTAAATATTTAAGAATGTTATACTTCTCTTATCTCTTGGAAAAAAAGAAGGGCCCACAATGGCTGAAGTCATTTGAAAAATAATGTAAAACCACAATATATAGGGAAATGCCTACTTTTCGGAAGATATTGCCAACAGAGAATGTTTGTAAAGAAGATGTTCCTGGGGGGCCTGGGTAGGTCAGTTGGGTAAGCACCCAACTTCAGCTCAGGTCATGATCTCATGGTTCATGAGTTCGAGCCCTGCACTGGGTTCTGTGCTAAGAGCTCAGAGCCTGGGGCCTACTAAGGATTCTGTCTCCCTCTCTTTCTGTCTGCCCTCCCCCACTTTTGCTCTCTCTCTCAAAAGTAAACACTGAAAAACAAAAGACATTCCTGCAGGTAGCCCAATTCTTGAAGTTTTCAGTTCACATCATACCAAGACCCAAAGCTAAATGGAAATCGCAATGTTCTATCCTAGATACGTTCAAAATATTCAAGTGCTACTTCTTTCTTGTAATAGGGATATCCCTAACCAGTATAGAGAAATTTACCTTTACATAAGTTAAATTATATTTTATTTTTTATTTTTTAAACTTTTAAAATGTTTGTTTTTTTTTTAATTTTTTACAAATAGTTTATTGTCAACTTGGTTTCCATATAACACCCAGTGCTCATCCCCACAAGTGCCCTCCTCCATGCACATCTTCCCCCTCCTCCCTGACACCCATCAGTCCTCAGTTTGTTCTCAGTATTCAAGAGTCTCTCATGGTATGCCTCCCTCCGTCTCCCCCACTATTTCCCCCCTTCTCCTCCCCCATGGTCCTCCGTTAAGTTCCTCCTAATCCTCCTATATGTGCAGGATCAAGAAGATGTGGTTTATCTATACCATGGAATACTACATGGCAATGAGAAAAAATGAAATCTGCCCATGTGTAGCAGCATGGATGGACCTTGAGGGTGTTATGCTGAGCGAAATAAGTTAAATTATATTTTAAACATAATTTGAAAATCTACCTTGGGTAAAACTATATAGTCAAAGTCCTTAAGTTATGCAAATAATTATGCTTAAATTAACCAGTTGAATTCATCAAGTTTTCTTCTAAATCAGCCCAACTATTTTTAGATGATTATCTTGTAGAAGTAAGACTAAGTGAAAGGCATAGTGATTGGACGAGACCACCATGAGAAAGCACTCTGAGGTTCTCATTTTGACCTGGCTGCCACCTGTCCCATCTGTCTCTGGGACCCAGAGCTGGTCAGACTGTGTCTTTCATAATTTTTTTAATAGAAAAATCATTTGTTCTAATCCAGTCAGAAAATTATGTTTATGAACTGTTTCCAGAGTGTCCTACTGAAATGATATTCTTAAGTCAAACAGCCCAATTAGAGCTACCATTAAAGAATCCTGGGACCTGAGAAACCTCGTATTTTCCAAATACGAGGGTTCCAAAAAGAGAGGAGGAGATAAGAATTAGGATTCTGGGGTGCTTCTGCCTGGCTTGAATCCTGGTCCCTCCATTTACAATAGCATGATCTTGGTCAAGCCACTTCAACTCTCTATGGCTCAGGGTAGGTTCCTCAGCTATAAAATGAGGGTAAAAAGGGCAATAATAGTACCTTACCATTGGTGTTGCAGGGAAGACTGAATTAGCTAATAGATGCTAAGCATTAAATACATAGCTGAGTGTATCACTAGGGCTCAGTAATTTTAGTTTTATTGTTATTTACTTGAGTTGACCGAGAGACCTTTACAACACATAAGCAGACTGTGAACCTAAGGACCAGAATATACACTTAGGGTAATTCCATCCTACATTACCCCGGCATTCCTAGAATTCAGAATGTTTCAAAACTATTACTTATGCTCTTGTATATAATCTAAAACATAAGGATTCAAGATGTATGCTCATTACTATTGCTGCACACAAGTAGGAAACAATACTAATGTTGTAGAAGTTCATTTTTGACATGGCATCAAACTTTTGGTAGCTAACTGGATGTGAGGGATGCAAGCCGAATCAATAGGACTGCCTCAGTAACCTGAGTCTTTGTGGCGCTGGTGACAGTTAGCCGGAGTTTGCTATGGTAATGAGTATAGACAGCCTTGATCCATTAAGGACCACGCCTGCTCTCTTAATGCCTTCCCTCAAGTAATTCAATCATGTTTATTTGGGAGAGACTCTGAGTTATCTTGGGGACATTCAAATACCAGGTTTCCTGAGATATGCTAATATATTTAAATTATAGAGGGGCTTTCTGATTGCATTAGAAATGCATCCATCTTTCCCTTCTTGTCTTTGCAGAGGGCATGCCACAGGCTTTGTCACAACCAAAGGCAAAGTTCCCCTAGGCTCGGGTTGCTAATTATATTTTGAAGAGCAACTGGTTTCTTTCTCAGTAGTTATTCATCATCCACCAAATAAAATAACATCTGAAATATGTGTAGTGCACATAAATATATTTCATCCAGTTCCGGGAAAACTACGCACATGGATGCGTCCCAAGAGTGGGTTTGGTAGAGAGTCTCAAAGACTGAGAAGAAACCAAAAGGAAAAATCAACAAATGTTTCAGAAATATCAAGGTCATTAGGGAAAGCTTACTCCTTTTTTCCTTCAGAGAAAGTAGAAAGAAAGAGCATGAGATGTAACTAATACTTGGAAGAAAAAAGGATCGACTCCCTAGCGGTGCAGCTCACGTAAATTGCTAGAAAGATTTCAAAATGTCAGCAGAGGCTTCCTTCCTTTCCCCAACCCAAACGATGAATAAAACTTTCTGCAGAAGCCAAAGCCAATGACAAAATTCCTCTAACATTTACATCTGTAATGGTTTTTCTTCTAGAGAGAAGAGAAAATATGGGGAAATGAAATATTTGACAGCCTTTGTGATGTTTAGTAAGGTGGAAGTGTGTTTGCAAACTTCAAACCTGAGTGACTCGTTCTAGCACCTTTTCTGACAGGCAACATTAAAGAAATGTCTCACACAGGAGCTTTCCCTGGTGTGTGCGCTGGGGCTTGAGGAGGGGAGGAGGGAAGGAGTTTCATGTGCTGTCATGGGAAATTAACGGTCTACCTTACGGAGGTTTACAGACTATCATTTATAATCAGACACAGGCAGCCCATCTGCTAACTCAAGAATTAAAGGGAGCAAAAGAAGCGACTTTCTCTCTCTCTGCTCCACCCTCATCTATACAATGACCTAGGTACGTATCAGTTCTCCTTGGGGCGCCTGGGTGGCTCAGTTGGCTAAGCATCTGACTTTGGCTCAGGTCATGATCTCACAGTTTGTGGGTTCGGGCCCCACATCAGGCCCTGTGCTGACAGCTCAGCCTGGAACCTGCTTCAGATTCTATGTCTCCCTCTCTGCCCCTCTCTTGCTCATACTCTGTCTGTCTCTCTCTCTCAAAAATAAACATTAAAAAATATATTTTTTAAACCATCAGTTCTCCTTATATAACTGTACCACGAGACACATTTGGAAATTTATATTTGCAATGTATTGATCAGGACACCGAAAACAACCCCAAGAAGGAAGACGAGGTGCAAATCTGTTTAGGTGGCAATGAACCTCAGGCACACGGAAGCACAGAACCTGAACCAAGACTGTGTATGGTCACAGAACAACCAGTCGTCTACCCTTGTTACCGTAGCTCCCACGGTAAGAACTGGAAGACTTTGCTCTCCGTGAAAAGTTTACATTATGAATTTAGCCACTGAACGTTTACTGAGAACCTAGTGTGTGCTAGATATCAGCAAAGATCCTGGTATGCCNTTCTTTATGGGGAAGAAACATGGGAGTAAACAGAGAATAATTATGCGCTAGGGCAGCACGGGCCCAGAGGAGAGGGGAGGGGTAAGAGAGGTGTCAGACCGCCTCCAGAAGAGATGTTGCTGAGATACGAGTACAAACTCACCAGGTAAAGGAAGAGGAAAGGGCCATCAGGTAGTGCGAAAACGCGGGCAAAGGAAGCGCGGGGGGACAGAGCATTAAGATTTGTGCAGCTTCAGATAGTTTAGGAGGGCAAATGAGACTGCAGCAAATATGTAGGAAAATGAAGGGAATTAGATTAAAAGATAGTTTTACAATCCTGTTTTTCTCACCCAGTTACTAACTGGAAAGAATCTGAGGGCCTCCCTGTGAGAGGTGCCACAAAATGGAGGTGACCTGGACCCCCCAATCACCTAGCAGTCCCTCCCATGAAGTACCTTGGACAGGCTCTCTTCGTGCCTGGGCTGCAATGCAACACGGTGCAGAAAGCACAGGATTTAGAGTTAGAAGTCACAGTTATGTCCCTGTCTTGAAGAAGGAACTGAATGTTGGAGCCTTCAAATTGTTTCTCAGGGTTGTTATGCTGACAGAATAAGACAATGCACTTGGAAGCTGCTGTTTTAATGTTAGCTATTGAATGCTTTATATAATTTATATAACTCAAGTAAATGCATAATCATAGTAATAAAGTTATTATTTATGTTCTAGTAGATCATGCCCTTGTATGCTGGCCTCTCCCTTTAGACCTTAATAATTATAAATATGGCTTCATTTCAATAAATTCAGAAAATACAGAAAAGTATAATAAGATAATCCTACATTCACTTCTAGGTATATATGTACTCATAAATAAAGCTATATATCCATATATTTTCATCAAAATGTTGTCCTGCTATACTTCTGTTTTGTAACCGGCTCTTTACTCAATATATTTAACATATCCTATGTTAATAAAAAACACATCTACTATACTATATGCAGTGGGGACAACACTATATGCATAGAACACAATTTATGCAGCCAATATCCTCTAGACGGATTGCCCAATATAGGAATATAGATCTTAGCTAAACATTCCCTGTGACCTGTCCATTTCAGTCTTTAATCCTTTCCTTTACTCTATACCCCAACCCACACACCCCTGTTATCCCTTTGCTTTGTTTTTTTGCCAGAACACTTGCATTTGATCTTGAGGATTTTCTGAAAGTCCTTGATTCTGCATTATTAGATTCAATATTATATTAAGCTTCACTTAATTGTACAATTGTTCAAGGACTTAACCTACAAACTCTCATCTCCACTACAAAAGCCATTGGCACACCTGGCTCACACCTTTTATCCAGGGATCTCACTCCTGCCCTTCACAAATACTCTCTCCTCAGATTCATCTCCAGCTTCCAAGCAAATATTTTAGGTTTGAATATAATCCATTTTTTTCTCTAATCTTCTACCTTCTTCCAAAACATCACTATTCATTGCAGATGTTACTGTTTTCTCCTGATAGGGACATTATATTTTCCTAGTCGAAGATTTTCACTAAGTATGGGTACATTAATTTCAATATAAAACTGTGTTCTTCCTTGAGTCATTTCAATATGATGTGTTAAGTGCTATAATGAAAATATGCCAAGAGCACAATAATTTTAAAATTTTAAAAAGAAGACAGGGGTCAATGCACATTTTGCAAGAACCAGCGAGAGTAAGCACAGGTGAAAGCTGTAAGAGGTGATTCATGACCTGAACCTTGAAGGATAAACTGAAGACCAGATAAGAAAAAGGTTGGTACGGGTAGGCAGATTTAGGGTAGAAACAGATAAATATGGGTAACAGAATTATAGCCTAGGAAAAGACTCAGGTATAAAAGATGAGCATAAGAGCAACGTGGCTAAGGTCAGAGAAGGTCCTACATTCACAAAAAAGGAATGCTGACTCCTACATTGGCACGCATTCGGAAATGACAAAGAGGGAAGTAGCATGATCATTCTGGCAGAGGTGCGGAAGATGGGTCAGAGAAGTTGAGGTTTTGAGTAATGGGAAACAATTAGGAAGCTGGAAAAGGAAAGCAGAAGCAACAGGGACGGAGAGAATGAATCTGAGACATAATTATGAAGCAGAACTGGTGAAAAGAGTGATTTTGCATGTGTAGGGGCAAGGGGAATAAAAGTTTTCTAGGTGGATTCCTGGGTTCTTGAGGTCTGGATTCCCCAGGGAGCTGGTGGCATCATCTCTCAGGAGAGGGAACACAGGAAGCAAAGCAGCAGATGTAGATTAGCACTCCAGGATGGAGGTATGTGCAGGGGAGGAAAGGCTAGGACAAAAGATTTAGGCAAGAAGACTATCCATTCAGTTTTAGAACTGAAATTGCTTCCTGGAGCTTTCGAGACAGTTCCAGATTGGAGCTAACGTTGTCAAAGTAATAGCTAAAGTTACTGAATGGGGGAGATAATGGGGGTGTAAGCAGAAACCAGTCCTATTAGATAAACTCCGTAGGGCACTTGCATTGAGGGAGTCGGAGAGAGAACAGAACCTTAACAAGCCTGAGAATGAATGGGCTCAGGTGGAAGGAATGGCCACAGACAGTGGTAACAGAGAAGGGAGGGAAAAGTCCAGACATAAAGGCATGATCAGCTGCCTAGAATGTAGGCAAACAAAACCAGCTAACACAATATGGAAAAATACCCCTGACATTTGACAATTCGATGGGGACTGGTCAGTAGAATGTAGAGTGACTGGAAGGAGGGGGAAGATCACAGAATGTACTCTGGCAGCTTAGTAGGAAGAAGAGGAATTTAAGTGGTAGGTGGGGGGTGGGGGCAGCTGTGCAAGTTTAAGGCAAGAGATTTTATAAAGGGCAGTGACTAAGCACATTTGTACGTCCCAGGGAAGGAGCCAGCAGATCAGAGAAGACGGAAGACCCAGGAGAGACTGACAAAGAGAAGATCCTGGAGGGGATGGAGGGGAATGGGATTAAGTCTAGAGGAGGAATAGGCTCTGAAAAAGCAAAGGGCACACAGTGAGAGGTGCCTGTCCAACAAGTGAGTTTCTGAGGATGCGAAAGGAAAACTGAGGAAATGTAGCACTTGTGGAAAAACGGGCTTTCTTGGTCATGGATATTCTTTCTTTTTGTCTCAAATACCACAGTACCTAAGCTCTTTGAAGGCAAGGACAATGTCTGGCACGTAGCAAGCACTCAAATATTTACTGAAAAAAATGAATGGGTGAAAAATAATTAACAGAAAAACGTGACTAAAATGAAGTATTTCTCCCCCAAATTCAGGATTGTTTTTAAGTTAATTTATCTATTGAGAGAGAGAGAGAGAGAGAGAGAGAGATACCTAAGCAGCCTAAGCAGTCTCTACACCATCAGTGTGGAGCTCGACATGGTACTCAAACCCACAAAGCATGAGATCATGACTTGAGCTGAAACCAAGAGTCGGACACTTAAATGACTGAGCCACCCATGCGCCCCCAACCAAGTTCAGTTTTTTATGGTACACTCAACTCCTACTGAATGCAGGAGTTGCATCTTGAAAAGTCAAGGTCAATGAAAAACACATTACCAAAAAAAAAAAAAAAAAAGGAAATGTAATGATTTAGGTGTATAAAGCAGAGGGACTTCCAACTTTCAGAGAAGGATGTTGATTCCTCTTCAGTAAAATTCACATTGCAATGTTCCTGGAAGCTTCAAAATAAGAAAAAAAAACTATAGACTCAGTTGCATTTCTGAGCATTGATGCACCTTTATCCAACCTGCTCAACATTTGTAATTTCATTTTAAAGAATGGATACAGTGGTCTCTTCTTAGACCACTTTGCTTTTCTTATTTCCACTCTAATACTTAATTTTTTCTACCTATCTCACATAGATTTTTGCAAAGAAAGCAAAAATCAATGAAATATGCAAACAAGACGGCAATGACTTTGCCAGTACAACCCTGAGCACAGTGGGCAGGGCTGGCACGGCGTTGCTGCCGACTGGAGAGGCTGCAGACATAGGAAANAACTTTGCTTTTCTTATTTCCACTCTAATACTTAATTTTTTTCTACCATATCTCACATAGATTTTTGCAAAGAAAGCAAAAATCAATGAAATATGCAAACAAGACGGCAATGACTTTGCCAGTACAACCCTGAGCACAGTGGGCAGGGCTGGCACGGCGTTGCTGCCGACTGGAGAGGCTGCAGACATAGGAAAACCCAGCAAAGTGGCTCTAACACACGTGACTACATAGAATACATTATGTTCTCTAACCAAGCAGCTGAAGTGAAAGCAGTAAATATAATTAACAATAGGTTCAAGATAGTATAGTTAAAAATACAAATGCTTTAATTTGCAAAAATTAAAATGCAAGATTCCAAAGACCTACTGAAAGAATATTTAATGCCCATCGAGTTTATCTTGTGGTTTTAAAACTGGCCCACCCTCCTATAATTCATTTGCTCATTTACTCAAAACATTTTTACTCCCTTCCTATTTTAGTCCAGAACCACGTGATTTACAGCCAATACCTACTCACTACAATCGTGTTAGTGCCTCCAGTCTAGCCCATGCCTGCTAACTGTTTCCTGTGATATTCCCATATCTTAGTTAATCCTTCATGTCACACTTCTCCCCTCCCTCCTGGCTGAAATTGCTGTTTCCAAATACTAGCCTACATTACTGTCATCTGCCTAAGAATGTTGATTTAAGTTGCCAATTACCTTTCTTTGAAAAGAATCATTCTTAATTTCAAGGTAATATCATTTTTACTTTTCTTGATGTTCTAATTCACTCTCTTTAACAAAATTGGCAACCTATTTGAGTTGCCAATTATTTTTTCATTGATTTGTAAATCTCAAAGTCTCAGAAATACAGAGTCAATTAATTTTAGCTTCCCTGGCTTTTACTTCCAAGGGTGTAGGACAGTCTATATTCATCATCTAGATACTCAGACTCTGGGCACCCTAGCTCACTGACTGGCTGGACCACAGAAGAGCCCCCCATGATATCTTACTTGCCTGAGGGATCCCTTGGCCCCACAAGATAGGAAATGAAAAAGATTTCTTGAAAAGTTGTTTTGAAGAAATTTCAGTTATAAGCAATATTTAGGACCATAAGATCCTAACAAGTTCTCATTTAGTCAAAAATAATGACATAAAAGAACCAGTTACTGCTGTTACAACCATAGTGTGGGTGACTAAAGAGGACATAGTGTGATTTCATTTGTATGAAGTTCAAGCACAGGCAAAACCAATCTACATATAATGACAGTGATGGTCACCTCTTATGGAAGGTTATTGACAGTCAATAAGAGAAGGTCTTCTGGGGCACTGAAAATGGGCTATATCAGTGTTCTATTTTAATCTGGCTCATGGATATGCTTGTGTAAACAAATATAAAACTTCATACAAATATATGAATACATACACAAATGCCTGTGTAAAGATTTGTACATGTTAATGTATGTATATCATACTTCAATAAAAATTAAATATACATTAGCCTTTAAAATATTTATAGATTCTGAATTCACAGAATCAAATGAAGATACTTCCATATTCTTTCGCTAAAGAGTGATATCCTAGAAACTTCCTGGTGTTACACTTTTTTCTCCTTGCTATGTATCAAATAAATATGTTCTCACCTACACATGATGTGGTAACTTACAGGAATCGGCTTTAGAGAGTAGTCATTGAATTTAAAAATAGTAACCACCAATAATTAACTATTCTTCCACAAGTGCCCAAAACTACTTGAGGACATCAAGAACTCCAGGATCTGTTCCAACTGTAAAACAAAAAGACAGATCTAGCATTTTCAAGTTCAAAACCACCACTCTTCCCCCAAAATGAAATTAAGGTCATTAAAAACTAAATCTTCTCTTATGACACTTCCACCTCTATTCTTTTTATCTGGCGGTTCTTGCTTCTTTTGCTTGAAATCAAAAACATGTCTCTGCTCACTTGTGAAAGAACAAAGTTTCAAGAAAATATTGTTGCTCGGTTTGAAGTTTCTTCTTGTTTATTTTTAACTACAAAAAGAAGATAAAAAGAGTTTCTTGCCTGTGAAATGGAAAATATTTCAATTGCAGTACTACAGATTAAACAACAACAACAAAAACACAGGAGGCAATATTAGTGATTAAATGTTTAAATTACAATTACTAAAAGTAAAAAGTTAAAAATGACCAGAAAGAGTCCTTGGTGTTAAGCAGAAGCCCTGGAAACAAAGTAACAAAATGAGAACAAAATGAACAAGTGTGTGTGTGTGTATATACACGCCCATGCATGCACATGTGAGAGAGAGAGAAGGAGAGTCTTCTAAGGGGCAAACAAAGGGAATAGCAAAATAATTTTCCAAATCACACAGAGAAACAATGTAGAACCAACACACGAAGGAATATAAGTTATATAGGAGACCATAATTTTCCTGTAGGCACTTCCACATTACTTTGATACCAAATTACATTATCAATTTAGGTTTCAAAATCAGATGTAAATGGGCCTGTGGTTGGATATAAACATGTTTCACTGAATGTTGAGTGGGCATGTTTTAGCTGTTGCAGTCCAGGACAAATACATGTTCAGAATACATGAAAAGCAGCATGCAAATTATGTAAACATTTTAGACAGAAAGAAAAAAAATCTCTGCTGTCTTTTCTATATAAGCTTCCAATAATATTAATTGATAATTATAACATTTAATTTGTAGAAAACACTATACCAAAAATATCAGCATATCCAGGTCAAAAATCAAGCACAGGCACAATTTTAGGTTCATTACTTATAATGTTATTTTATTATTTGTTATTAAAGGAATTTTTTTAATGTTTATTTGAGAGACAGAGACAGAGTATGAGCAGGGGAGGGGCAGACAGAAGGAGACACAGAATCTGAAGCAGGCTCCAGGCTCTAAGCTGTCAGCAGAGCCCGATGAGGGGCCTGAACTCACGAACCATGAGACCACGACCTGAGCCAAAGTTGTACACCCAACCAACTGAGCCACCCAGGTGCCCCTTTATTTATTTATTTATTTATTTATTATTTATTGGGTTTTAGCCCCACGTTAGCTGATCACAGATGAAAGCCAGCTTTCTTTTTGCCTTAAACATCACTAAGAGTCAACTTATACTCACACAAAAATTACTTGCACAGGAAAAAAAAAAAGTCAGCAAAATACAAAAAGGAGGAGAGAAATAAAAAGCAAAGAGGAGGAAGGACGGAGAGTCTCTAATCACTGCTCCGCATACAGCCGTCACGTGGATCTCCTTCCTATCCTGTGTCAGAAAGAACAAAGTCAGGGCTGAAATGATGCAGATGTCTACAATAACTCCTTGGCCTGGTCAGTGACAATCATCAGCATTAAACTGAAATACAAAAAAGTAACCCAGATAAGCAAGACTTGAAGAAATAGATCGAGGCGGAGCTCAGAAGCCGCCTGGTGTATGAGAAATCACAGTAGGTTCAACCACAGATCTACAGAATGTAGACCTGACAGTTGGGCACATAGTTAGCCACATCTCCAGGAAGGATCTTGCCTTCCAAGGAAAGCCTTCCCACTTTTGCCAAATTTGTTAGAAAATTCTCATTGTGTGGAGTAGAATCCCTTTAGCATCTAACCAACTAGCTGGTTCTAATCCAGATTTGTGAAACAACAAAAACCCAAGCTACTTTCTCTCATTTAAGTGACACACATTTATATGTTTGAAAATAGGTTTCAAGTGTTCTGGTTTTCTTCTGTTTTTCATGAACATTTCCACTCCCTTCTCATGAGGAAGAGCCTATATTCTCCTCCTAACTAGACGGGGCTGCCTGACTTCTCCTAAAGTCGTCACCCAAACGCGCATTGCTATTTGGCCTTGATCCGCTCTCCGTCGCAGTCAGGAACATAAAACTCCCAGTTAGTCGCAATCAGTGTTCAGCCATGTATCACACAATATGGTTGGGAAATAAAAAAGTAAAAGAAACCTACAGTTTAATCTCTGAAAGTTAATTTCAGGATTAAAAGCATTTAACATTTATCACATAAATTCAAAAGCAGTTACTCAGATGTGGGGTTTGAAATCTCAATATACCACGCAACAGTGCTTCACAGCCTTTCACAGGTCAGACAGTCTAAAGACATAGCAATATTTTTCATGATTCTGAGGACAAGGGGGGAAAAAAGGTGTGTTTCATAAAAATGCAATAGGGTAGCCACATTTCCTCCCATGCATGAATAATGTATGATCTACAATGTTATTTGCTAGACTGTCTAATCACTAGCATCTTTCAAAATGTCTATATAAGCTTCAGCTCATTAAGAACAAACACGTATCTGTATAAAAATATCACATACCTCCAAACACTCAGAATGATATTCCGCCAAATACCAATACACACATCAAATTGACATGGGCACCTTCTTTTGTGCATTTCTCAAAGATAAAAATATTGGGAAACGAAAGACTGAAAAATTATTTCAGCTTGTGACATTCATGTTTACTCCAAATGATCAAGCTCAAATCCCTCTATCAAAACAAACCACACAAACCATACACACACACACACACACACACACCTCACACACACACTACATATATAATCAAAAAATGATCTAGGGTCTCTGGCATTCTTTCTAAATAAAAGTGGGAAGAAAAAAACTAGCAGAAACAGAAGAGGCTAAATAAAAAAGCTTTTAAAGCACGGCTTCTTCTATTAGAAATGGTTTTATAATCTTGGAAGGACCTTGTATGATTCATAAAAGAATGATGAGGCAAAAGTACTTCGTACAACTATAAGCTTTTGATGTAGTAGTAAGAAGGAAAAAAAGGTGAAAGGACAAAGTATCTAAGTTTCTGATAAATCAGTACAAAAAACAAACTGTGAAGCTAAGTTACAAGAGTAGTATGTTAGGGTCAATGCTGTAAAAATAATGAAAGGAAACTTCTAAGTTCACCTTTATACTTCTGTATTTCCTCCTATAGCAGACACTTTCTTGTTGCAACAGAGGTAAACACACGCACACGCGCGCGCACACATACACGCACACACCATAATAAAACCCTACTATTCTACCACTTCTAGGTATGAAAGAAAGATTGATCTATTTCAGTATCATAAGAAAAATATAGTTTTCCTTTATATTTTTATTGTTACCTGAAGAAAAAAACATTCACTTCAAATCAACAGACATTTGTTAAGCACCCTTACAAGTGACATATTAATTCTTTCAACAAATATTTATTGTTACCCCCGTTTGTGTAAAAGGTACATCTGAACCACCTTCTTTTCTAAACGGTGGAAGTAATTTTAGAAAAGGAGGTAAGAGAAAAAGATCACAAATAGCAGAAATTGAGGCTGTTATAGGAACGCAGATTTGGAGTTGTGACGACCTAAAATGGTCTTATCAAATTCATTCACTAATCAGCAAGAGTTAGTGCCAAAAAGTTGAAAAGATCTTTTGTGCTAGGCTAGGTTTAAACTAATATATATATAAAATTCATAAGTAGTTTATGATTTTCTACTAAATTTAATTATTTTCTAAGTATTATCTCAATATTAATTATTTTCTATTAAATTATTTTCTATTATTTTCTATTATTATTTTCTATTTTAAAAAAGATTAGATTTGTTGGCAAAGTTTGTTACAAAAACCCCACAGGCCTTCTGCAACACAGCCCACCAAACCGTACGACTTCTTTAGGAAGAAACAACCTTTAGTTCGGCCACAACTGTTCTTTAAAAACTCTCAGGTATCTGGAATGTCACCCGGAAATAAATCCTAAATAACATGTTGATAAGCTGAGGGCATACTCACATTGGCACAATATCGTTGGATAATATCATCAGACTGGGCTACATATTAAAGATTTATTTTCCATTTCAGGAGACACATCTGTCAGCAGGGACGGAGATTTTCACCATACCAAAGAGAGTCGTGCCGATGACTTCACTCCTGAAAACAAGCCTTTCCAAGGGCCCAAATCCAGGAAGATGAGGTCTTAGAAAACAGTATTTGCGGATAGTCACTATGTCGGGCTTTCTCTAAACCTTCAGAACTTCCGGAAGTTGCAGATCTAGGCCCGAAAGCTTCTTAAAGATCTAACATAATACCTTTCTTGTTGTTTAGACAAAAGAGAGAAGTTTCTACATGGACTGTCTTGTGTACTCATCTTCCCCAACAGGTGTGCCAGCAACACACACTCCTCTTGACGTCATCTGTTCACTGTTCCTTGACCATCTCATCTCTTTCCTTTTCACGCACCATCTCCTTTGCCCAGGTCGTTCTGTCCCAGATATTCACATAGCTTCCTCCATCTCTTCATTTTCCACAGTCCAACCGAATGTCATCTTCTCAGAAAGGCCTTGCTACTCCACCCTAACTGAAACCGTGCCCTCACCTCCAGTGGTCACAATTCAAATTCCTAACTTTGGTCTATTGTTCTTCCTAAAACTAACACTACCTGATACTGTTTCCCATGTGTGTTCCTTTACTGTTTTATTGACTGACTTTTCCACTAGACTAAATTCCACAAGGGTAGAGACTTGTTAGTTGCTAGATGGAGAGGAGTTGGCACCAAGTAAGCGCCCAATAAATTTTATTAAATGGATGAGGGAATGGATTTTTATTATGCTTAATTATCACAGTGAATTTTATATGCCTTTGATCTACCAGCATTGTCAACGCGGTAAGTACTATAATTAATAAAACAAAAAATATAAAATGCAAGTGTTAATCACAGTTGCCATTTACTTTGGAATATTATGCTTAGAAACCTGACCTACTATAATAATGGCTTAATCAATTTCAGTGCCTTTCACTGTCCGAGGTTTGGTTTCAATGGCTTCCTGACCTGCCGACTTCAAGCCCTGCATTAACAATCACGGGCCTCTGGAAGCAATTTCACAGCCCTAACGGCCCCTCACCCGATTCCCTACACTGCTGCTAACTGGCAGTTGCTACATCTGACAAGATTAACTTTTTGAAGTTACTCTTCTCTGTAATCAGAGACAAATATGAGTAGATATTATGATTACGATTACTTGTTCCTACGGCTTCGTGCCCTCAGATTGGCACGGAGCCAATCACAGAGCTTCTGACCATCACCTATGCTCGAGTGGCCAAGAAGTGTCATCTCCCTAACTAATCTAAATGCCAACCTATTCCTTACTGACCAATGAATATTTCATCTTTTGTTCTACCCAGAGAGCCTTTAATTGCTGTCTGATTGTAATGAAGTGTGGCTGATAATAAATAGTGAAAAATGCCCACGGCCCGGATATTCAATATTTGAGCCGTGTTCAACAGAGAAGGCATCGGTGACATTTCTGCAACTTAAATGCCATCATCACCCACTCCGTCTCCAGTCTCTTACCTCTGCCAAGTCACCCCGACTGCAAACATCTGTTCTTCAATTGTCTCATAAGAAACATACCTCATATATGCAAAGTGGTCATTACCCCAAAGAGCCAAATGTCTTTTAAAAGCTAGTGGAAGCAAATAAGCAAAAGAAACACACTGTCATTTGGACTTTTAAATTTTAAAATGTCAGGCCTTTGGAGTCCTTAAATATTATAAAAGCATTTCCCAGGCACCAATCACCAACTTTTGAAAGGTAGAAAGCAAAATCCAGACCAATCAACGTCTTTATTTTATAGATATGGAAAACCAAGACACACAGGGATTTGGCCAACATAAAAAAATTAAAATGTGGTCACTCCTACCCACCCCCAGCCCACAGTCCATGATCCAGCCTCTCCATCATGCAATACACAAAACTCCTTTCCATCTAAACAATGGCTCCAGTGCTGAAAGAATGATTTAATACATCATTTAATAATTTCCTGAGTTTGTTCTAATTGCAAGATTTAGTGTACATTCTGCACAACAGATAATTAAGGTTAAGTGAGGCCATAAGATTGGGACCTTCAACCAACAGGGCTGCAGTCCTCAGAAGAAGAGGAAGAGGCCCTATCAGGGTACAGTGAGAAAGCTTCCTTGGATTTGGGTGTCCTTATTCCTGCCTCGTCTGAGCTCTAAAGACCGAGAACTTTTCTTTCTCAAGCAGTGATGGGCTACCTTAAATTCCACTACTTCTCTTTGATAATTCCACCTTTGAAAGCAAAAGCCTCCAGCAGTGAGAAGGTTGAATGCAATGGGCTCAAATTCAGAATTTCATTTTTTTAAGTTTACTTATTTGAGAGAAAGAGCGAGTGAAGAGTGGGGGAGGGGCAGAGAGAGGGAGAAAGAGAATTTCAAGCAGGCTCCACTTTGTGTAACTCATGAACCACGAGATCATGACCTGACCAAAGTCAGACGCTTAACAGACTAAGCCACCCATGCATCCTAGTAACTTTCTTTGCATCAGCAACACTTCCCACCAATTTGCCTTACTGGCCCAGGATGTATGCAATCACAAATAAATGCAATAAATAAATAAATGAGAGCTTAATTAAGCTCAAGGGTGTTCTCTTTCTCTCCCTCCCTCCCTCCCTCCCTTCCTTCCTTCCTTTCTTTTTTTTAATGTTTATTTACTTTTGAGAGAGACAGGAACAGAGAGAGCAAGCCAGGGAGGAACTGAATCTGAAGCAGGCTCCAGGCTCTGAGCTGTCAATACAAAGCCTGACAAAGGGCTTGAACTTACAAACTACGAGATCATGACCTGAGCTGAAGTCAGATACTTAACCAACTGAGCCAACCAGGTGCCTCTGGGGGGGGTGTTTTCTTTCTTTTTTTAAATGTTTTATTTATTTCTAGGAGAGAGAGAGAGAGAGACAGTGTGAGCAGGGGAGGGTCAGAGAGAGAGGGAGACACAGAATCTGAAACAGGCTCCAGGCTCTGAGCTGGCAGTCAGCACAGAGCCCGACGCGGGGCTCGAACCCACGAACCGCGAGATCATGACCTAAGCGAAAGTCGGACGCTTAACCGACTAAGCCACCCAGGCGCCCCTGGGGGGGTGTTTTCTAAATAATTTAGTTAGATGCTGCAAGCATTTAGATTTTGAAAGGAATAATTTTTGTTGTCATTCATTTTTTGCTATATGAAGGAAGTATACTAACAATCGAAGGAACAATATGTCCTCTGCTTGGGGACTTTTAGAGAATAAAGAATAGTCATAAATGAAAAAACAAAGGGAGAAATAAATTCTCCCTCCCTCCCTGAAAATCTCACAAATAGCAGCCACAAGGTTATTTCAAATTTCTAGAAATGCTTACATTATACATTAATTATAGCTAAAAAGTCTTGCTCTATCAAACTGCGATTGAGACCTCAATAAAATGCACTTTGTTGATAAAGTTTTTTACATTTAGATCACCACCCATAATTACCATGATGTAACTATTCAAAAATAACTTTTGTAAAAAAAAAAAAATCCAAACGCATGTCAGATCTAGACAAAAGGAAATATGTCATTCAGATTTCAACATTAATGTATTTTCTTTGGGTTTCCTCAATTCAAAGCCTAGAAAAGAAAATCCAATTACTAGAGTGAGTCCATCCATTCCTCCTATTTCCCGAGAAAGCTTAAAATAAAAAAAAAAAAAAAAANTTTCAGGGTCTCTAGTTCAGTGAAAGTATGTCAGAATCTACCTAAGTATTAGAACCTCTTCTTTTCAGTATGTTTTGTTCAGTTAGACCCAGAGGTAGCAAAATCGATTAGATGAATTCTTGCCATCAAAAGTGTACATTAAGGGTTTAAGGGTTTAGTTAGTTGTACACAGTGTCTTCCCAGGCTAAGAGTAAAGCAAGCAAGATAATACTATATACCTCATCTTTCTAAACTTCATTCTCTGAGGCATTTTCTGATTTCTTAACCAGAAAGGGAAAATAGTAAGGAACAACATTAAATACCCAAGTCAAGGGGCCAGCAAGGTTAACACATAGTGAACCAACTGGAAGTCAGTATATGTGCCTCTGATGCCCTATGAGGTTTCCTAGTGAAGAAATGGCAGTACTTAGGAGAAAGGTACAAAAATATACTCGCAAAGCTGACAGATCTGGGACCTTGTACAATGATGTTATGGGATGATAGTAGAAGTGACTGCTAGGAATAAATAAAACGGCCTGACGGGAATGGGCTGTGCGGTGTTCTGGAACAGAGTGGTTCAGAGTTCTCAATGCAGAAAACGTCTATGCTGCAGACAGTGCACTGGCAACTAAATGAAAATGATGAAAAGAACATTTTAAATAAACGATGGGTAGACAAGCCACACACAACAGTTCAGGAAGACAGAAGACGAGTATTGCTAGACACGGGAAAGTAGCAAAGGAAAATGAAGGCCCTACACACCTGAAATGATTTCTCGCTTCCAACAAACACTATTTCCATTCTCAGAGAGAGACAGTGTAAGAAAACGATGGCAGTGCTTATATGGGAGATAAAGGTCAATTTGTGATAAGCTCCTTCTGAACTTACTTTGTGAACAGGATGGTAGTTATAAGTAAAGATTATTATGATCCATTAAGAGAAGAGTTTGGGAAATCAGGATGGTAAAATAATGAGTCATTGCAAGGGAGCAGAAGCACGCAAGGATATGAGGCAGCAAAGTACAGGGCGGAAGGGGATGTGACTGCTAACTACTGTCCGACTGGCTTCTGGAAAGGCTGTGCCCATTTGTACACCGGGTGTAAGAGGTCATCTCTGTCCTCGCCAATAATTGGCATTTTAGGGCATCTCAGTTTTTGCTGCCAAGGCAGCTACTGAGTGAGTATCTTTTAGGCAAGGATTTGATATTATTTTTTTGTGTCCCCAGGACCTGGCATAGAATCAGAGTCCAATAAATAATCAGTGAGTAAGACCAAACAGAAGGAACCTGGATCTGAAACTAATTTGTTGAGGCTTTCACTTTACATTTCAAATCCTGTGTTTTTCTATCTTTCCATTCTTCTAGGCTTCTTCTCTCACTAGGTTATATTGTCTTATAAATAAGAATGTACAAAATCACATTCACTTTGAGCTAGCATGGAAATACAACAAGGCACATTCTAGAGGATGGAAAATATATGTATACGTATTTTATTGAAATAATCCCATAGAAGTAAATTTTATTGAAATAATCCCATAGAAGTAAGAGTGACTATCTCTCTCTCTCTCTTTTTAATGCTTTATTTATTTCTGAGAGAGAGAAAGGCAGTGTGAGCAGGGGAGGGTCACAGAGAGAGGGAAACACAGAATCCGAAACAGGTTCCAGGCTCTGAGCTAGCTGTCAGCACAGAGCCCGAAGGAGGGCTCAAACCCACAAACTGTGAGATCATGACCTGAGCCAAAGTCGGACGCCCAACAGACTGAGCCACCCAGGTGCCCCAAGACTGACTATTTCTAAAGAAGAATCTTCACCTAACTTACAGAAGGGAAAACATGTATGGTAAGTGTTCAATACACATTCAAATGATGACAGGAGAACTGATGAGAAAATTTAAACGCTAAGAGTAAAAATGAAATGCACTGGTATGATAATGCACGCACTCTTCTCATCACCAAAACAAAAACTTCCAAACTTAAGAAGAAATAATAAATCCAATAACCAGCAAATCCATAAGTGTAAAAACTAAACAAACAAAAAAATACCAAAAAACCCTGTAAGATCTTAATTATTTGAAGTTCTGTAAGCCTATTATGAGGTTTTAGCAATGGGTTTGAGAAGCAAGGTTTCAATTTGAGCCAAAGGCTAATTCAAAGTCTATAATGATCACCTGCTTAGAACGGAGTTCACTCACCTTGAAGACCACATGAGATTCCTGTGACGTCCATTAAGAGTTACACAGAGAATGCATGTAAACTATGGCATGCAACAAAAGTTTCTCCAATTGTAATAAAAAATAAAATTCTGAATGAAAGTAGTGACCAGTCAAGTGAGTAAAGCTGGAAGGAGCACTATCAAGCCTTAAAACGCTCTCTTGTAAAGCAGGATAAATGCTAAAAAATAACTGTCAAGAACTATAATACTCATTAAACACTATGAGTATTTTTGCAAAAATGCATTTTATTAAGTGTGAAATAAGGACAAGTTTTTTCCCATTCTCCTAACTTCACCTTAACAAAGGAAACAAACAAACAACCTTACAGGGAAAAAACATCTCTTGAAAAGTGGTTATTGACAACACAGCTAAACCACTTCCAAAGATCTTCTCTGGTTTGTAACAAATGTAAGCATAAGGATTTCATTTATTCATACAATGGCATAACTTAACAGTAAATTATGGCCCTAAATCTAGGTTAGAAGATGCCTATAATGATTAAGGTATTTTCCCATTTTCCTAACAATTAGCAGCTCTAACTAAGTAGAAATCAATTCAATTGAAGAAGAAAGTGAGTATTAAACTAATTACCAAAGTCAGGTGAAATAAATATGAGCACTGTTAACCCAGAAATTCTGTATGTTGTAATTTGTATGTTTATATATAGAAAATCAACTAAATTTATAGAGGAATAGTCTTAATTCTCTTAATTCCACGATTCTTAAATTACATGATTTACTTGCTGAGAATGTTTGCTGAAACAGACTTTTCAAAAGATCAATCATGCTTCTTTAAAAATCTTTTCTTTGGGGTGCCTAGGTGGCTCAGTTAGTTAAGGGTAGGGCTCTTGATCTCATCTCTGCTTTTATCTCAGGATTGTGAGTTCAAACCCCAAATGGGGCTCCACACCGAAGCCTACTTAAAAAAAAAAAAAAAATCTCTTCTTTGTTATAGCATGAAAGGATGTTTTTACTGTTGTTTAATTCACATATTTGTGTTTCTGCACTTAAAACTAATTGAGTAAAGTATTCCAGCATATTTTTTAAAACTCATTGCTTGAATAAGAGATCTGAATTGAATGAGTTCCAATGATTGCTATTTAGTAAGTTTTGGTTAATGAAAAGGTAGGATAATTCCAGTAATAAACTGCTTAAGTTTTAGAAAAGTACATTCAATATTATAGCTGGACAATTCAGTAGCATCCGCTTACCTGTTATTTCAAATGCCTCAAATATTATAGAAGTTACATAAGAAAGGTAATGTGATGATCTGAGGCACCTAACCTCTAAGGAACCTAAGAGTTTCTAGTCCATTATAGGGACAAAGCAAAAACAAATACTGACTCATTAGAGAGAAAACATACAATTAATATTACATTGGATATCTGTGTCCAAAGAGTACCCTTTTAAAAAAAAATTATTTATTTTGAGAGACAGAGAGAAAGAGAGAGAACCTGTATGAGGGGTTGGGAGGGTCAGAGAGAGAAGGAGAGAGAGAATCCCAAGCAGGCTCTGTGCTGTCAGTGCAGAGCCCTACATGGGGCTCAATCCTACAAACTGTGAGATCATGACCTGAGCTGAAATCAACAAAACATTTAACCTACTGAGCCACTTAGGTGTACCCTTTTTTATTATAGTCTACAATGCTTAACATTTAATTCACCATCTTAATCTTTTTTAGGTATACAGTATAGTAGTGTTAACTATATGCACAGTGTTACCTAATAGCTCTCTAGAAAATTTTCATCTTGCAAAACCAAAATTTTAGATCCACTGAATAACAACCTCCTTTTCCTTTCTCCCAAAAAAGCTTCTTTTTAAAGGTATTTAGGGCTTTGAAGTTTTTAAAATGAAAGGATCACAGATTTTTATTTTCTTATAACCACAATAAACTGAGCAACAGATTTTCTTCCTGTTATCATCAAGTTGTCCTTTAATATATAAAATCATATACACAACTGCTATAATACCTTTCAGTTTTGGTAAGTCCTATTTGTTCAAAGATTTGCTAATCCTCAAGGGATATCTGAATCATTAATGTAAATTAGTGAGATAGATCATGGGTCTGCCATGTTTTCCTGTAAAGGGCCAAAGCGTAAATACTGTAGGCTTTATAGGCCATATGGTTTCTCTTGCAAATATTCAACTCTGCAACACTGTAGCACAAAGCAGCTATGGACAATACATGAATAGATGAGCAGGACTGTGTCAATAAAATTTTATTGAAAAAAAAAAGAATAACAGGAGGCTGATTAGATTTCTCCTGTGGACCATAAGTTGCCACTCCCTGAAATAAATACAGAAGGAAAGGAAAGAACAATGACAGAGAGAGGGAGAGGGGCAGGAACAGGAAATAAAATTTTTAAAAAGTATTTATGCAGTATTATTACTGAGAATAAATAGGAGTTGACATTATTTGTTTTATTGGCAAAGTCTGATAGTAAAGCCCTAGAAAATGCAACACTTTTTTTTTTCTTGAGGACTTGTTTCAACGCTAACTGACCTACTGGCATTCAGTGCATTGGCATAAATAATGAAAATATTGATTTTTCAGTAAGTACATAGGATTTGACTTACCTTAATAATGGATGAAATATGACAGTAATATTTCTGGCTCCAGGTTTGCAGACAAATTTGGTTCCTCCACCTTCAATTAAGTTGTCATCGGGACCCCCTTTCAGGAAAAAGAAGAGAGACTAAGCTTATTAGAACATTTACAAAAAATAAACCCAGGCTATCTAGATGAATGTTATACTATCATAAGAAGGACTATCTTTGAAAACAGTTGCCTTCAGGTCTACAAAATTATTTTGAATGACTGGATCCAGTCTTCTTCACTATGTAAACTGCAGAGGACATTTTCACTCTAGAGGGAGAATGTAGAACTATAATAAACATAAATTGTGCATTTAAAAAAAGAGTGTAAGGCATAACCCAGTTCAAGTTTAAAGTTCAGATCTGCTCTCACTGGTGTCCATCTTAGACAGTACAGCACATAAAACTTTCCCAAAGAGGAAGTACCATTCAACGTTGTCCAGGGCAGTAAGGGTTGAGCAGAGACCCATACGACCACTGACCAAATTTCACCAAAGCTTAGACCCCACTCATTGTAAGACACATTACTAAGTAACACTAAAGTTTAAAAAATCCTGCTAATGGGGGCGCCTGGGTGGCTCAGTTAGTTATGCATCTGACTTCAGCTCAGGTCATGATCTCAGGGTTCGTGGATTCGAGCCCCGCGTCGGGTTCTATGCTGAACAGCTCAGAGCCTGGAGCCTATTTCGGATTCTGTGTCTGTGTCTCCCTCTCTCTCTCTCTCTGCCCCTTCTCCACCTGCACTCTGTCTCTGTCTCTCAAAAATGAATAAATGTTAACAAATAAAAATTTAAAAAAAAATCCTGCTCATGAAACTATATCATATGTCCTTATTTTTCTCATTGAAAAGCTTCTTACAGTTTAAATATATACAAGTAGGTTATATAATTTATAAATATTTATTTAGGGTTTTTTAAGGCTTTAAGCCTTTAAGATGAATAGATGTTTACCATAAATCTCTCATACACATTTAATATGGAATTAGAAGAAAAATGAATTAAGGTGTTCTTAAAATTATCAATCCAGCTGTTCTTAATGACTCAGAGTTGTCAACATCCTTGTTTTCTAAATGGTGCTAGTGAGTGGGTTTCTTACAGGAGTGCATCCGGTATTTTATTCCAGCTGCTGATACCGATTCTGCAAGGGTTAATGTTGGTATGCACTTGATGCTCTCAGAAGGTTTAAAGGGAAGGTGTTCCAATACCAAGACTCATACTCTTTTCTCAAAAGGTCCCTAAGAGGTTCATTAATTGAATCAATCACTGGAGGGTCATGGTATGAGGAATATCCACTCAGCTCACAGACACTGAGGTAAAAACAACTCATTCTGTCTTCTGGTCCACAGCCATTAATCAGATGCCATAGACTTAGTGCAACATCCTGACTTCAGAGAGTTACAATGTGCAAAACTGTGCATCTTAGGATACTGGGAGAAACGCGCCTCCTCCCTCCCCTACTACTCACATTACCTTCCACTAGAATGAAAATTCATGTAATCCCAGGACTCCCTCTGGCTTTTACCCACTCCAGGGGAAGTGAGGTAACTCTCTTGGTAAAACGGAGAAGGAAAAGTGAGCTTGCATGGCTCAGTAAATCCTTGTTCCACTTTAGAAACCAGAATGCCTGGGGGCGCCTGGGTGGCTTAGTCAGTTAAGCGTCCGACTTTGGCTTAGGTCATGATCTCGCAGTTCGTGGGTTCGAGCCCCGCGTCGGGCTCTGTGCTGACTGCCAGCTCAGAGCCTGGAGCCTGTTTCAGTCTGTGACTTCCTCTCTCTCTGACCCTCCCCTGCTCACACTGTCTCTCTCTCTCTCTCTCTCTCCTAGAAATAAATAAAAACATTAAAAAAATACTTAAAAAAAAAGAAAGAAAGAAACCAGAATGCCTGTAGCTGCTCTTGTCTTGTAAAGTTTCACAATAAAGGTCCTGCCTTGTCAGAAAGGGATGGAGCGGCCCAGGCCCTTCTGTAAGTGGGTGAGTAAATTTGTCTAATTTTGATTTTCAGTTAGCAAACTCATTTGGCTCTCAAAGAAGCCTACATCTTTCAATCTAGCTTATACCAATAAAAGTTGGTATTTCAGCTTCCATCTACCCTACTTATATTGTTTCTTAAATAGTTTCAGAATTCTAACAGTAAAGATAGATGCTATTTCATGGGTTTCCTCAAAATCCTAACAATCTGCACTCAAAATATTTCATTTCATTTTTCTAAATTAAACATTTCCTTTCTAATTATAGTTCTTTGCATGATACCAAACACAGCTAAATCTCATGTGATTTATTATCTATCTTAATGGTCTCTGAGGTGTCTTGGCGATTGACTGATAAAAACATGTGAAGCCTCAGAAATCCATACCCTGGATCATCAACACTTCCCAGAGGCATCAGAGTCTAGACAAATCCCATCTGGATCAGTTGCTTCCACCAACTAATCAGAGCATGGTTTTTCTTAAGAGAAACAGAAAATATAATGGTACATACAGCTTTTGACTGAAAATCATAAGCTATTTTTCTCATTTGAAAAAAAAAATCCATGTTGTATTACTATATTTGCACCAGAGGTATTCATGTTCTGCTAAGTTAGTGGTTTTGCATAAGGAGAGGATCAAGACGACCACCAACCCGGCTCCTTTAACAAAACACTCCTTTAAAGGACACATGGTATGGTTACGAACACACAGAATAAATATATCTTCTTTATCGGTACTTCTCTAAGATCATAAAATGAAGCCAGTATTGAATCAGTAAAGAAATGTGTGTATATGTGTAGAAAATAAACAGGTTATATTCTGCACTCCAGGAGCAGCATGAATAACTTCTACATGAAATAAATCTACACGTGAGTAGAATGCCTTCATTTACTGACTATGAACATTTTTAAGGACAAATGTGAGTTAGACTACATGATTTCCAATAATTTCTAAAAAGTCTCAGGTTTTATGATTTTAGATACTCAATAATTATATATAGACTTGATTAACTAGCTCCAGTCAAACTCGCGTGTCCATGCACACCAAATGCACTCAATACGTGCACACCCCCATGCCCTGGGCCACAGGGGGCTTCCATTTGGAAGGCCCTGCCCCCTCCTTTAGGTTCCTTTAGGCACCACATCCAGCTTTAAACTTGTCGAATGGGTGGAGCCACCTGGGGGGCTCAGTTGGTTAAGCTTCTGACTCTCAGTTTCAGCTCACGTCATGATCTCCCAGTTTCATAAGTTCAAGCCCCACATCGGGCTCTGTGCTGACAGTGAGGAGCCTGCTTAGGATTCTCTCTCTCCCTCTGTATCTGCCCCTCCCCCACTCATATAGTCTTTGTCTCTCACAAAAATAAATAAACTTTAAAAATTAAAAAAATAACGGTTTAAACTGCTGGCTGGCCCTCTCCCAGTGTCCACAATTTCCCTTACAGTGACATCATATATAATAACCTATATAACCTTAACTGGGGTCACTTCTAGTGCCATTTCTTTTCTAATCCTTATGTAACATTTTCCTACCTGGAATGGAACTTCCTGGAAAGTGGTTATAAAAGCATACATTTGCCGAATGAAGGAAGAAATGAAGACCTAATTTAATAGATGTTTTGGAATTAGATGAGAAAGTATATGTGCGGGTCCTTTGTAAACTGTCAAAAAGCTAACAAACACAAGCAATTCTCCCTGTATCCCCAGAGCCTTATGGGTAATAGGTGTGCTTAATCAACATTTGTGGATGACAATCATATGAGAAACATAGATAGCAAAAGATTTAATACCAAAAATAAGGCCCAAGGGCCACTGGAAATGTCAGTGAAAGGGAGATTAGGCTGTGAAAATAAAGGATGATGTCTAGCATCCGGCTGGAAACTAAGTAATAGTTGCATTTATTCCCTGTTAGCTCCAGAAAGATGATTGCTGCTTTCCAGAGTGGGGTGAAATTAAATAAAAAGTAAGGCTTGGGCAGAAATACCTCAAACCCCAACCAAAATTCCACATACAGGAATCTGATACATGCTTCTAGTCCTGTCGCAAACACCATCTGCTCTCCATTTGATGTGATTTCCTCCTTGCTACAAGTTCAAATCCAGCTTACTGAATTACCAATAAATAGCACCAACCTAATGACGATATACTTTCCAAACCATCGTCCCAAACTATGCAGGTTGGAACCAAAAGTAAACGCCGTGGCCAAACACCGTATGGGCTGAGTCTCTAATTCTCCGAGACTGAGTCTAGCATTGCCATATTCCAGGTGAGGAACAAAACTCGCCTCTCCTCACAGTCCTTCTTCCTGTAATCAAGTAATCTGGGAGCTGCTGTCACAAATGTTCTTAAAGACTGTGTTCAATCCTGAGAGGAGCACCAAAGGGCCAGAGCATCACCTTCCCCTTCATTCATTATGCTTACAGTCTAATCTCAGCTGTCAGAGGCCGGGTGATAGGCACCAGAGAAAATGCAGGATGATGATGGATGGTTAGAGAGAAAGAGAAACTGACAATAGTATCGAGTAGAATATACACTGTGCAGAAAGGAGAGAAAATGCCCCAGTCATATTTCAGTTTCTAACAATGAGGACACTGGTTTGACAGGCTCTTGCAGACAAGTGGCAAGAGGCCCCAAGGCCACCCAAAGACTTCTGGGATGACAGCATCTTAGTGCTCACAATCTGGGCCTTTTAGAATTCATTGACACGGAAGTGATTAGCTCCTCAACTTATTTATTCCTTGATTCTCCCCAACTGGAACTTGATGTCATTTATAATGAATATAGTCATGTTAACAAAACAGAAATAGAAAACCACAGCCACAGAAAGAAATGGAAACAAATGTTCTCGCTGAGAGGACTACATGGTACAGTGAGAAAAATCAGTAAGATCGGTGTCAAACCCCAGATGTGCTACTTAATATTATAAGTGTGACAGAGTGATTTAAATTTTCTGAGCCTCAACTTTCCCATTTATAAAATACGTACTGATATAAACTCTTTCAGAGACTTGTGAGAACGTATCAAGGGGATTCAGTACAGAGTTTGACACCTAGTGTGTCTCAAATAAATGGTCTACTTTTCTCTTTGGTTAGAATTACCAAGGAGTTAAGGATCTAAGCGATCTCACACACACACACACACACACACACACTCACACAGACACACACACTCATAAACTAAAAAATAAAAGGTCCAATTTTAAAAATGTTATTTTTGCTACTTTAGCCAGCATTGTATGAGTCAATAGCATTAGCAAGACCAATTAGAACCTGTCTATCTTATTTGGGGGTCATGATTATTGCAGTGCAAAGTTAGAAAATCACTGAGGATACTTAGAACAGGACAGAATAAAGTTTGTCTTTCTCTACTCTTAATTTTTCAATTAAAAATAATATTGGGGCACCACGTGGCTCAGTCGGTTAAGTGTGCAACTTTGGCCCAAGTCATGATCTCACTCATGGTTCGTGAGCTTGAGCCCCACATTGGGTTCTGCCCTGACAGTGTGCAGCCTGCCTAAAATTCTCTCTCTCCCTCTCTGTGCGCCTCTCCAACTCATGTGCATGCTCTCTCTTGCTCTCTCAAAGTAATTTTAAAAAAATAAAATAAAATGTATAAATATAGTATTAAATGTATAGATACTATGCTTATGAATTGTTTGTGCCAAGTGCTTAGATGAAAACAGTACAGAGTCGGATGGTCAACTGCGCTGAGCCACAGAAAGCAGCATGCCTTCCTGACATGTTCGATATAGCCTGGATTTCAACTTGGCCTTTTCCACATTGAAGAGAACTGCAGTGAAGATGAGTTTCTTTTTACAGCAAACACTTCGTTTCATAAACACTTCTGAAGGATTATAAAAATGCATTCTGATTACATCAATAAACAGGGTTTTTAATTGGCTCTAAGAGTCTGCTGAAGGGTCTGAGAATTCCCCGAACTCACAGCTGTCACCCTGCCAGAGGTGTTCTTTTAGATCAAGTTCTTCAGCAAGCACCCATTCTACAGCACGGATTATCATTAGGACTCGGTGCTGTTGCTGCTGCTACCACCACTGCTGGAACTCGTGACAGGAACTATCTATGCGCTTGGGGTTTGGTCCTAGATTAAGAAGAAAACAGAAGTAAAATATTTATTCTTACACTCAAACAACTGACTACTACGGTCAAGTCCATCAAATCCAGATTGGTGGGGACATCCAATTGCTCGTGGTAAGTTGCTGTTGGACCTGGGAATAAACCCCTTCAAGAAAATGATCATCTTTTGGCTTCAACTCTCACCAAGTCTATAATTATTAACAGCAATACAATCTCATTCATGGATGGATTTCTTGTGCTTAGGATAGTTTCTGGCATACAATAAGTACTCATAAGTATTTGTTGAGTATTTATGATTTATATGAATAAACAAATGAACAAATAAAAAAATGGTAATGTCTCTTTTAGAGCTAGTGAATTCTAAGTACAAACCACCTAGATACAGACAGAAATTGTGTTTTGCATAAAGTATGCTAAGCAAGGAATCCATGTTTCAGTAAAATGCCAAAAAATTATAATAAGATATTATTTATAGAAAACAATCTCCCAAGTAGAAACAAATTAGTTATGCCGACCATTAGAGGAGTAAGTGCCTTGTCTATATTTCATTGCTCAATTACAGTTTATTCTGGGTAGCTCTAATGTTGTACTGTGTAGATAAACAAGACAGGTGTCAAGTATTATGCAGGGTATGAGGAAGAAAGTCAAGAGGGGGAAGGGGATTCATATTTATTAAACATCTGCTAGGAAATTGACACTGTACTGGACCCTTAACATAAAATATCTCACTTAATGGTAGTACTATCCCTGTAATATTATTACCCAACATAGAGATGAGGAAATGGAGGCTCTGGGGCAGGAGGCATACAGCCTTGCTCAAAATCAAATCACACATGGTAGGCTCCATATTTAAACAATTTTTCCCAATATATACACACTACAATGTGCTTAATATCACTTTATGTTCCAAGAAACTCATAGGTTGACTAAAATGACACAGATGAGGGGCGCCTGGGTGGCTCAGCCAGTTAAATGTCCAACTTCAGCTCAGGTCATGATCTCGCAGTTCATGAGTTCGCGCCCCACATCAGGCTCTGTCAGGCCTTGCTTTGGATTCTGTGTCTCTCTCTCTCTCTCTCCCCCTCCCCTGCTTGCACTCTTTCTCTTTCTCTCTCTCTCTCTCAAAAATAAACAAACATTAAAAAAAATTAAAACAAATGACACAGATGATGGGTGATACAGGAAAACTCTAAAGCAGGGAGTAGTAAACCCTGATTTTATGGTGGTTTGACACATAAAATGCATTTTCCATGGAATCAACACTAAATACGGCAGTTGGTTATCCGAGTCAATGTACAAAAAGCCTCTCTGATAAAAAATGTAAGTGAAGCCTGACAAAAACAACATTTTATAGATAAAACCATCNGAAATAACTTCCCTCTATAATGCAGTCCCAGCAGCAAGGCCCAGAACTAACTCTACTTCTCCCCATCTCTCCTGACTAGCCAGTACTGCATATAATGACCCCTCCAACTCCAAACTACTGGTAAGGCTTCCTGGGAGGTCCAGGAATACAAGGGTAGGAAGACAGGGAAGGGTCTGGCCCTTCAACAGAGAGGGAATGTTGGAGAGTGCATGTCTACCAATACCCAAAATAACAAACAGGAGCCACTTTTTCCTGCTTCCCCTTCTTAAAAACATTCCAATAGCCTTCCCTCACTTTGTCTTTTCCTGTTCTATCTGAGGAAGGATTTCTTGATAATCCCTCTATACTGCTGAGGGCCCAGGTGAGATGCAATAACTGCAATTTATAGCAGCAGCATACTGTTGTGGAATATTCTGGAGCAGAAGTAAGAGAGCTAGAGGTAAGGATTTATCAACCAAATAGGGAAAAAAAGAACAAAGGGAAAAGGAGTCAAAGTTTCTGATAAGAGAGAAATTCCAATGATCCACCACAGATGGGTCAAGGCTCGGTAAGAAATAAATGAGACTCAGAAAGCACCTGAGTGGCGATAAGCAGTGTGAGCAGACACCTGGGGATTTTTCTCAGGTCAGAGTTTTTATGGCTGACGTCAGAGAGATTTAAAAGCAATGAGGTTGCGGTTAGGGACATACTTAGAACTGTATCTTTCCTCACCTTCCCTGTGGCCACCACAGGAAGCCCTACCCTAGGTTAGAAAAGAGGTGAGGTGGAGCAGTAAGTCTGATGGTCAGTAGTTACAGAGTTGGGCAGCAGCAAAGTCTGGGGATGGGGTAAGACTGAGAAATGAAAGAAAGAAAGGAAATTCCAAGACCTCAGCCCTGAGGAAAAAGGGGAAGTTCCTTCTAGCTCCTCTCTAGTGTCACCCAGGTATAAAGCATAATGTATAGAAGGAGGATCTAAATTAGAGACTGCCTGGTGAAGGTTTTATGAGACAGACAAACAGTCCACGTTTTGAAGTATAAGGAACAGTGCAGATGTATGCGCAGTACCTTAGGTCTACTGGAATTTCAATGTGAGCGGACTGCTAGGAAGCAAATACCTCAGCTGAGTTTTGCTTCAGGTAAGGCTCTCTCTCCCAGATGTTTGGTAATAGACCATAAAATAATTATTTTTTTGGTCACATAATAATGTGGCTTTACCATGAAATAATTTTTATAAAGAAAGAAATACCATACTCTTTCATAGTTCAAGAATCCAATACATTCTAGTTCCCAAATAACGAGTGAATTTTATAATAATCTATTATTTTGGGGTGGTGTCTTGGCTTAAAAAACAAAACAAGAAAACCATCTTTAAGTATCTTCCTAACAATAAATTCAACGACGTTTTGGAGGATGGAATGGCGAGGAACCAAAAGCAATGAAACAACAGATTTTAAGGTTAATAAGAGCTCACCCTGAGCCAACAGTAACACGTGTTCACCTGAGCTGCTCCGTAAGCATAAGTCAAAGGGAGCTCCATTAGTAACAGTACTGTTTCTCTGATGGAGTCTGAAATGGCATGCTCTATGAAGAGCAAAATGTAAGATATGAGCCAATTACCAAAGGATCCACAGTCACTGCATGCATATTTTTAAATGGTTGATCAATACGGCACAAGGGAACTTTAATTGACCATTTTTGAGAAGCATTCCTATCTTAGTGACATTATTCTCCAGCTCACTTTATTTTAAGGCTACATAAGGAGACTGCATTGATTCTTTCTCCTTCCACTCCTTAACTGATTCCCTCGTTTTAATTATCTTCAATCTACTAAATAGGTTTTAGTGGCTAGCCAGGTATATCTGGCACACAGATTTGCATGGATGTAAGCTGGAGTCCTCTCCTTTATTATGTGTCTGGTTTCTTTCACTTAGCATGTTTTCAAAGTTCATCCACGTTGTAGCATGTATCAGTACTTCGTTTCTTTTTAAGGTTGGTTAATATCCCAATGCATGTGCGTACCACAGTTAGTTTATCTAACTCACCGCCTGACGACCTTTCACTTTCGGTTATTATGAACAATGCTACTATGAACATCCATGTACAAGTTTTGTGTGGACATATGTTTCCACGTCTCTTCAATATATACCTAGAATTTGAATTGCTGGGTCATACAGTAACTCTGTTTAACATTTTGAGGAAATGGCAGACTGTTTTCCAAGCAATCTATACTCCAATGCCCATTGTTGTTATTTTCTTTAATAACTATTTAAAAGACAATCTGTGTGTTGGGGTGGGGAGGTGATAAGCAGCCCACAAAGGAAGTATAAGTGTTTTGTTCTCCAGAAGAACCCTTTCCCACCAGCCACAGATCTCCGCCTGCCTCTTAGAGGGGAGGCATTGTCCGTTTTGAAGGACCACTGCAGAAACATGACCAGTGTAACAAGTAATGGCAGGGCAGAAGCCTCTGGAAATTAGTACAACTGGGGAATTCTCTGTCCGATCTGTACTATTTCAACTAAGTGTCTGTGTTGGTTCATCAACCGTGATTAAAACCGACAATAAGGATTCTCTCCTCACCCACGTTTCAGATTGCCAAAGATTTTACTGTTTGTTCGGTAGTTCTTGTTAGAATAAAGCCGAGAGTGATATGAAGGATGACAGAATGTAGTGAATTTCTCTAATCAGGTGAGCCCATCTCAGCGCTGACCTAACAAGTATGTGTGACTCGTCAGGAGTCTTCTGATGATGGCTTGGCAGCTGAGTGGTGGATTTATGGTGTGGACTAGCATCAAGCTGAAAACAGACTGAGCCCATCAATCTTCTTTTTGCCTGTGAGATGGTCTATGATGGAGCCCAGGCCGGTGGAAAGGACTGGTGCATAAATACACTAGTTCATATAGAAGAGATGGTGCTGTTAAATGCCATCATTGTCTCCATGCTCACAGATGTGCTTAAATCTAAGGATGCCCATAGTTAGAAAGAAATTATTGTGAAGGCCTTGATGTGACAGAAAGTATAATAACCCTAAATGACTATAAGAGGTAAGAGAGATAAAGGTCTCCTTGAAGACAAATTTAGAGTCAAACTACAAGTCGCAAAACATGGTAGCAGTTAGCTTCCTGACAGAGATAATGAGTGCTGGCATCCAAACACAAACAGCATTATTTCACGGCTCATTGGAAGCATCTGGATGACTGAGGCACAGCTGGCTTTAAATAACTTTCCCAGCAAACCGATGGTCACTCTTTCGGCTTAATCAGCAACAGTCAACTTTCCAGGTACTCTAGGCCACAACTCTTCGAATATTCTCACAGAATTAATATCAGTCTTCCAAGCCAGATAAGCATGAGCCGTGCCATGATCAACACTCAAACTTACAGCTGGCAGGGGCTTTTTTTTTTTTTTTGCCTCTCTGTTTCTATATAAATAGAGCATACCACAGGATTCTATATGCTCTACGTTCAGAAAAAAAAAAAGATTTAAAAAATAGTGTTTTACAATTGATCTAGAATGTCCATCCCCCACAGCTCTCAAATGTCCAATGCATATATATTTTTTTACCCAAACCAAAAAGTAGTGAATTTTTCCAATCTTATTTCCTCCACATTTATCTGGCACTCTTAAATCTTGCACTTATCAAAATGTTTATTTTCCATTCCATCAGTCATGACTGTTATAAGGTATATATATATATATATATACCCTTCAGCTTTAACATTTCACATATTACTTGACCCCACAATTCTGGTTCTAGGCAGTTCCTCCCATCCTCAGTGAAAAACACCATCATGGGTGAACTTAAGATTTGGCAACAAGAATGTTCATCATAGATCAGTAAATTCAACTTTTAAAAAGTCAGTTTAAATGCAAAATAACAGGGACTTGGTTATAAACACACACACATATCTACGTATACATAAGTGATACAAACATATGTATGTATGTACGTACATATGTATAACTGGAATATGATACAGCCATTAAAAAGAAATAGGCACTGAATTAAGGCAAGAAAAAGACATGACAGACAGGAGCCATTAAGGCAAAAGTTACTTACTAAAACAGCGTTGTGAGATAAACCAATACTAAGTGTTTCACAGCTGCAATACTGAATGTCTTTGATGATCTGATTCTTCTGTATNATATACATAAGTGATACAAACATATGTATGTATGTATGTACGTACATATGTATAACTGGAATATGATACAGCCATTAAAAAGAAATAGGCACTGAATTAAGGCAAGAAAAAGACATGACAGACAGGAGCCATTAAGGCAAAAGTTACTTACTAAAACAGCGTTGTGAGATAAACCAATACTAAGTGTTTCACAGCTGCAATACTGAATGTCTTTGATGATCTGATTCTTCTGTATCCCACCTCTGTTGAATCTTGATCCTGGATTCTTATTTTCTGGATATATTGTGTATCGTGTGCATGTAGGAACATATGTGCATGGGGTGCATGTTATACAAATTCATATTCCTTAGAAATTTATCTGTAACAATTCTTGGAGGACTGATTTAAAGATAGGTACCATCAGAAAAGATCAGCAATAGCTTCTGCTAGTTAACCTAAAGAACTACCAACCTGGAGCCCAAACTCTTGCTTTAAAATTTTCTCACACCACCCAGATGAGGTTCATTCTGGCAACAAACATAGTTTTTCTAGAGATTTTTCCTGCCTTCAGCCTATGCCAAGGTGACCAATTTTCTTTCAGTCCCTTACAGAAGATGGGTAGATTACGGAGAAAGGGACGGTCTTTCTAGATAATCCATGTACTCTAGATGGAGTTTGGGGGGTAACTTTCTATTAGAATCCCCAGGTTGGGTAGGTTCTGGGCTTTGTTACTATTCTGTGCCTTGCAAGTTCACTTGGGTTTGCCAAGTACCTTCAAGGTAAAAACTGGCTTGGAAGTACTTTCCCCAATATCCCTCTGGAGTCCTTTCACTGCTTCCAATAATTCTAAATTTCTTGCCAGCTCATCAAAGAGATTTAACACATTTTTAAGTTTTCACCCAATACTTCAAATTTTTTCATGGGAAGACCAACGAAGATACCAGTCATATTGCTAGAAAGAGAAGTCTCCATACAACATACTCTTCACAGGACAGTCTACAATTTCCCCTCTGAATTCAAGTATTCATTTTTAAAAAAATTTTAAATGTTTTATTTAGTTTGAGACAGAGATAGAGCATGAGTGGGGGAGGGGCAGAGACACACACACACACACACACACACACACACACACAGAATCTGAAGCAGGCTCCAGGTTCCGAGCTGTCAGCATGGAGCCTGATGTGGGGCTTGAACTCACAAACCGTGAGATCATGACCTGAGCCGAAGTTGGACGCTTAACCAACTGAGACACGAGGCGCCCTGAATTCAATTATTCTGATGCAAGCATCTTTGGATTCTATTCAGATATCCCTACTCCTGTTTGTTTTCAGTCTGTATTCATAGTTAGCCTAAGATGATCATAACAAATACACAAAAATTAACAGAATAAAAATATAACTTTTGCCTTAAATGTTATCAGTTAACTTGATATAGTGAAATAAATAATATATGATAAAATGCAATTTGATATAGATTATAATCAGATGTTAAGAAATGAAGTTCTCTTTCTAACTTTGATATCAAGTCATTTTTATGTAAACAAGAAAGTTGTTTAACCTCTCTGAGGCTTCTTTTTCTTACCAATAAAATAAAAAGAATGAACCAGATAGCGTACTCTCGAGAAACCCTTCTATCTATGAATTTTTATTTCCTAGACCATAAAATTTTCTTTGGAATATATTCTACTCATTGGTTTTATTTACATTTTCCGATACTGTATAACATAATATAGTAGCACCTTTATCAAGCAGAAATATATGCCAGTTATTATAATCATTGAGATACCATATGCAATAATTCTAATGGGATTTTAAATGGGAATGAACTGTATTTTTGCTTTGGGGTATTAGTTATGCTTCAGGAAAAAATAATTAGTATCATTTTGGACTGACATTTTTACACCATCTAATTATGATTATATATGCTCTCTTTCTTTTATGGGAAGTATCTTAGATACTGCCTTGATTATCACAAGAATTCCCCAATGCAGAGGAAAAAAAATGGGCAAAATTGATGGCATGTCTGCAATTTTAACCTAAAATGTTTCTTATTCACCCAAGCCAGGTATCAGAAGTTTATACAAATCACTATAATCAATGGTTTTCAAAATAGCAATTCTGACAGAAATGCATTTAATATGAAAATGCTATTTAATTGAATTCAATCTATAATTAGGAACTCAGCATCTTGGTGCTTAGGAGTGGGCTCACAAGGCTATAAACCTAACTAATAGACACAGTACAGTCCATGGTCTCAAGAAATTCATGTTTTCATTGGGGTATAAAAAAGAATACACTAAAAGAGTCAAAGCTATTACAAAACATAGCAAAAGCATTAAAAAATAGTATTCCAACAAGACAAAAGTACTACATTTTAGTTTTGAAACCAACTTATATAAGCATAATAAAATTCCCAGCAGATATGTGAAGTTGCAGTTTGGGGGGAGAGAAAATATGACAGTGATCCTCTACAAAGTAGCCTGACATTAATAGAAGAAAACAGACTGACAAAAATAACACGTAACATAGAACTCCTAATATTGGTATTATTGGTATTACTGGTATCAGGTCAATATCCATTGGGCTGAGAAAAAATAATGACTCAATCACACAACAAAAGAGCTACTCATCAGCATTTTCTAAATACATCATATAAAATTACTGCTACCACTTTCTTCCTGGAAAAGTAGGTTTCTTTTGTATTTCTTCAAAGATCAGTGAATTTGCTTTCAATGGTGCTTTTCAAAAGCCTAAAATATAGACAAGGCTTTTATTAAAATAAAATGCACAAAAGAATGACTTGTCGATTTAGCTCAGGAGGGACCCGGGAGAGCAAGGTTACTAACAAAGAGGCTCTGATGATACTAGACAAAGCAACTTAGACCTATAAAGTAATGATTCATGGACACAACTTTAGTGTAAACATTTTTTTTTTTTAATCTCAACCATCAAGCATCACTCTAGCAACAGAGAACTAAGGGGAGAAAGAACAAAAAGACCGGAGGCAGATTAAATTCAAATGCACTCAATAAATATTTATTAAGTACCAGCCATGTATGGTTCCGCATGAGGTCCTGGTAATAGTAAGAGCATTATCAACCTTTGGTTGCTCCTGTCTAAAATCTTGGAGTTATCCTCACTCTTCTACTTTGTTCATGCCTCTTGTTGTCCCATCCACCAGCAAATCCTATGAGTTCAACACTCAAAACATAGAATTCAAGTACTTCTCAGGGCGCCTGGGTGGCTCAGTCGGTTAAGTGTCCGACTTCGGCTCAGGTCATGATCTCATGGTTCGTGGGTTCGAGCCCCGCCTCGGGCTCTGTGCTGACAGCTAGCTCAGAGCCTGGAGTCTGTTTCGGATTCTGTGTCTCCCTCTCTCTCTGACCCTCCCCTGTTCACACTGTCTCTCTCTCTCTCTCTCAGAAATAAATAAAACATTTTTTTAAAAATAAAAAAAAAAAAGAATTCAAGTACTTCTCAAAACCCTCACTGAAAACTACTTTCTAAGGCACCACCATCTCTCTCCTGATTATTGGTCTTTTAACAGGTCTCCATGTCCCCTTTCAGGGGATTCTCAGAGTAATCCTGTTCTAATGCAAGACTAAACCAGTTACTCCTCTCTCTATCATGCTCTGCTTCCTATCTCATTTGGAGTAAACTCCGAACTCCTTACAATGACCTAGAAGACTTCCTCTGATCTGTACCTGTAATTTTCTGGGTTCATGTCTACCTGCTCCCTGCCGCTCTCACTCAGCTCCGTGCTCTTTTGTGAACACACCATGCACGCGCCTGCCCTGGGGCCTCTGTTCTTCTTATTCCCTCCACTCGTTAGTACTCTTACCCCAGCTCTCTACGGCTTCTTCCCTTACCTCCTTCAAGTTTTCGCTCAACCATCTCCTTCTCAGTAAGGCCTTCCCCGGCATGCAAAATGAGAGTACAATAAGATATAAATAAAAACCATTTAAATAATAAGTATAGCTAGTAGAAAGCATAGATTTCTATATACCAGCAACTGTAAGTCTATAAAAAACTAAGTTTCTGAAACCTGGCCATGACGATGTAATTCTGAGGAAGAGGTTATACAGGGAGAAAGCACTAAAACAACGCACATACACAGTAAACACTGAAACCACATGCACAGAACTGTTTAAGCCAGCTTTTTGCTCATACCACTCTATCTTGAGTGTTTTTCCCAAGTCATTAAATATTCTTGAAGAATATGATTATTAAAGAGACACCTGGATGGCTCAGGTGGTTAAGTGAACGTCTCTTGATTTCGGCTCAGGTCATGAGGCCAAGACCCGAGTCGGGCTCCACACTGACAGCAAGGAGCCTGCTTGGGATTCTTTCTCTCTTCCTCGCTCTCTGTCCCTCCCCCACTCACACTCGCTCCCTCTCCCTTTCTCTCTCTCTCTCAAGAGAAATAAACTTAAGAATATGATTATTCAAAACCGTGTAATACTGGAGAGAGGCACCAAACATTCACCATTCAACAATTACTAGCAAGCTTCCTGCATGCCAGGCACTCTGCTAGGTACTAGGGGAAAGTGGTCATAAAGACATAGCCCCTGCCCTTAAGGAGTTGACCATACTGTGTTGAGATGAGACGTGAAGTTAACCCAGAAATACGGAATTACAAACTGGCCTCTGTGTTATGAGATTGGAACAGACTGGAGGAGAGACCACAATACTTCTGTAACATTTAACAATAATCTCCATACTATGTATTGGGGGCTAATTTACTCCCAAGACAGAGAAAACTGCTTTGAGGAAGTGATGTTAACAGAGTCTGAAGGATAAGGAGGAGAGTGTCTGTACAGAGTAGAGGTAGGAGTGTTCTAGGCAAAGGGAAGAGCATGTGCCAAGGTCCTGAGGCAATAAACAGCAAGGCACACCGGAGCACCAAAAAAAGTTCAGCGTTAGAAGACTGACGAGGAAGAAGAGTTGACTGGAAGGGGAATTAGGCAAAACCAGGTCACAAAGGGCCTGGTAGGTGATGCTGGGGAAAATAGACTTTTTTATCCCAAAGAGGAAGCTGTTAAAGATCTGGAGAAGGAGACTGATAGGATTTAATGCAAATATAAAAAGATCATGGGTTTTTTTTTTTTTAAGTTTTAAAAATATTATTTAATTTAGTTATTAGAGAAGGTATAGATGTCTTATTTGACATTCTCTGTGTGATTTTTTTTTCTTTACTGACTTTCTTGTTTGACTCCATTTTGTTTACCTACTGTACCAAGCTCTTTGCATACAATTATTATGGGGTAAGTATAAGTTAAAATGTAAAAGTCCAAACACATCAGATCTTACTCCTTTTTCTATTAACAATAACCTCTGGCAAGTCATTTAACCTCGTGTCTCCTTTCTACAAGAATTGAAAAAGAAAAATAACAACTTAGGTGTAAAATCTTAAGATGGTGTTTCAAAGACCCAGAGCAATCTCTAACACAACCTTCTCCTTGATTTTTAGCCTCACATAAAGTCTTACTGCAAAATGCCTCATGTATCTTCTCCAAAGCAATCTCTGGACTGCCTCATTCAATTCTGCCAAGGAACACACAGAGTCTGCAGCTTCCGGGACCGCCATCGAGCAAGCTAAAGGCAACACGGCCTCTGGCCACTATGCCCAAAGCCTACCCCGTCTCTCGTTCCAATTCTGCTTCTGGAGATCCCAACCTGTAACAGACACCCACTCTCAGAGCCAACCTAGACTTATTACCATCTATCTGCTAGTGCTCTACACATTTACCACTCTCCTCACACCATCTTGACTCCAAGAGGACTTCCGGTATGTAGGCCCTTTACCTTTCTCCCAGGTCATCACCTTTTAAAATTTTCCACTTCTCTCTGTATTCAACAATTCATGATGTGTAATGCAAGGAGCAACTCTTGCCAATGCCATTGTTCATCCTTATGTGCTTTCATCATACCAGTCTGGTAAAAGCCAAACATGATAAAGCCCGATTACCTGCCTTCTCTGGCTTGCCACCAACCACTGCTGTAGACAGTCACCAAAGAAGGTGTAATGGCCAACCAACACGAACCCTTGGGCACTGTCCAGCAACTCAACTACATTTCTCTAGATATTTCATTCTCCCATTATCTACAACAATCCTCCACTCTCAGACCTTCACCACATGACTTTCTCCCTAACTCTGACAGATGACCTTACAGAGAAAACAGATAAACAACCTGGACATCCCTCATCTCCTCATATGTGGAGGAACAAATGTCTCTCCATCTATACTCACTTTAGTCTTCTCCTGAACATTTCAAACAGAGCCCCCCCAACCTGAAGCCAGTATCTAAGAGTCCTAGAACACTTCTAAGCTTATGCCATAAGTGGAAATTCAGTCCACTCAAAATAACCAATGGGAACTGATAGCACACATTAAACTCTGACAAAAATTCAATATTATTTAATGAAGTGTGACAGAAATGTAATAAGACCAGTTCCATATACCAAATTTATTTTTGCAAAATTTATTATCTTACTGTTTGTGGAACTAACAAATTTCTAAGTTTTAAAATTTAAAAAGAATGGAAAATATATTCAGAGAGTACGAAATTTATACTTTGTGTGTGTGTGTGTGTGTGTGTGTGTGTGTGAGAGAGAGAGAGAGAGAGAGAGAGAGAGAGACAGAGACAGCGAGCGAGCACACAAGTGAGCTCTGGCTGGATCTAAAAACTGTGAAATGTTTATTACATATTTCATATAATAGAGTCGGCTGCTTCAGCCCACAGAAAGGCATCTTTGTCCTATGACATAAATCTCAATGAAAGCTGTATCTTTTCAAGAAGGAAATATTAAAGCCCAATCTTTTATTTATTGAAGATTCTACTTCTAAATAATTTCCTGATAAATAGTCCCTCAGAGGCTCAGGCACCATGGTAATGCTGCTTTACCTTCGGCGAGGTCACAAAAGCCTTTCAGAATCTGATCTAAACTATGGATCTTCTCAGAAAAACGCACATATCCATAAAGACAAAATGTTACAAATAATTCCAGAGGGTACACAGAGAGCCCCCAAACAGGAGACTCCAGGTATAAGAGAATTACTTCAGTTTTTAAGACTCTCAAAGATTTGGGCACAAATCCCAGCCCCACCACTTCCTCTCTCGGTCTTTGGTCAAGGCATTGAAACTTTTCCAACCTCTGTTTACTTATCTACAAAAAGAATAATATTCGTCCTTGCCCTCAAAATATTATAAATAAATACAAGTACACATGTGAAGCTTTTCATCCAGTCTTTGTGAAGCACAGTGCGAATGATAGTTATTATAACACGGAAACAGCTACGTGGTTTGCTAATCCCCACTAGGAAGAAGCTCCAATAGTCCAATCCTCAGAGGGAAGCAGGTTCAAGTCATTGTTTTATTCAGAGGCATTAAAAACACCAGGGTAGAAGCAAAGGGAAATGTTCAGGTCGGAGGAATGGGAGTGTGGGGAGGAATATGACGATTGTCTTCAGATATGAAAGTGCCACATTATACAAAAGGAGTTAAGCTGTATTCTGTGGCCCTAGAGACAGTATCAGGACAAATAGGTTGGAACCTTCAAAAAAGCAGATCTGGCTTTATAAAAGGGCAAATTTACCAAGGATCAGAAGAGCATGAAAAAGCAACGACTATTTTAGAAAATAGTTTCTTCATTGTAACTGAAGGTCTGTCTTTGTTTGTTTTTCCTAAGACAGGATGGTTATCCATTTGTCATGGTACCTTAAGGGAGATTTAAAACAATGATTAGAAAGTAAGAATCAGTCCCAACAGTGAGATTGTGGCATTTCACAAAAACGTCCTGGGATTAAACCCATAAATATAATTAAGTCAAAGCCCATTCTTGAGGATTGTGCCAAAGTCAAACTTCCCTAAAGAATTCAGTCATGGTTATGTAGGATCATAAAAACGGAATTAAACTTATAACCTGTCTAATTATATCTAGTTATACCTAGTCATATCAAGAATGAGAGGGAACACTGCCCACATTAAAGAGCAAATGACACAGAGCAGTGGGAACACTGCTTTTTTAAAAAAGGCTAAGAGTAGGGACGCCTGGGTGGCCAGTCAGTTGAGCGTTGGACTTCAGCCAGGTCATGATCTCGCGGTTCGTGGGTTCGAGCCCCGCGTCCAGCTCTGCACTGACAGCTCAGAGTCTGGAGCCTGTTTCAGATTCTGTGTCTCCCTCTCTCTCTGATCCTCCCCTGCTCACGCTGTCTCTCTCTCTCTCAGAAATGAATAAAACATTTTAAAATAATAATAAAAAAATAAAAAAGGCTAAGAGTGTAAAACAATAAAGCAGCACCTGAATCTCTCATTTTACAGGTAAAAAGTTTTTGACGGACTATAACCACTGCTGTGCCGGTAAATGTTTAACAACCACCTCTCCGAGGGGGGCAGAAGACCCGATTTGTAGGCGTGGCTGATTTCTGTGGGGTAAATACTGCCTTCACGGCCAATTTTAAGCTACCAACATGGTATCACTGAACACAGTTGGGAGGAAAGATTCCGAGTCAGCTCCACCGCACCACTGAGTCTGAAACTATTCTCAGGATTCTTTTTACAAAACTTTACTNNNTAATGAAACGATACCTCTTCGTTACATACAGGATTTTCCCATCTGGGCTGTGAATACATTTTACACATTTAAATTTGTATTTATGTCTCAATATGAGAGCTGTAGTTTATAGGAAAATATTCCTCTATCTATATTTCTCGTCAGCTGACTTCTACATACTCCCCGTGCTTATCACAGAGGGAGAATAGAGCGATTGCTAGAGACCTATTATGGGTTAGTAATATCAGAAAATTATTAGTTTCCAACTCATTGCAGGCACAGTATACGTGTAATTGGAATATGCTAAATTCACAAAAGCTAAAAAAATATCATTCAGTGTCAATATCTGAATCAAAATCTTCAACTACAAGTTCAAGTTAACTACAAGTTCATTTTAAGTACATAAATAATATGAAGAAGTTCTGTGTTTTTATACTGAATTTCACATAACAAAAATTATTTCCTTTCTTTACCACCTCCTTTTAATGGATAAGCCCTAAATATATAGAGTTCTCATAATTTCCATATGGCACAGGACAATAAATAAAGCGGTTTAATACAATTATTGGAATTGTATACATCTAAGAAAGTATTCTTAGTATTCAAAGATGCATATTCAGGTGTGCAGGGGTGAGATGACATCATGTCTGGAAGTTGCTTTAAAATACTTCAGCAAAAATAAAATAAAATAAAAAATAAAATACTTTAGCAAAGAATTAAAAAGAAAAAGGAAACAGGAGATGAAGCAAATAAAATCTTCATAACTACTGAATGCAGATGATGAGTTTTACAAGACACACGCACATCCTATTTTCCCAACTTTTGTGTTTGTTTGAAATTCTCCCTCACGCCCCAAAATAAACAAAGCTGCCAGAAATACACTCGTCAGATTTAACACAGAAAACATTTATTAATTTTCTGTGGATCTATTAGAGACTTTAGTAAACATCCCCCTAAATCCTCTTTTGGCATGTCTGAATGCATATTTATTATTATTAACAGTTGGAGGGTAAGAACACAATTTAACTGCTCAGGACAAAACTGAGTACTCTCCAATCCCAAAGTAATATAAACCCATAAGGCCTTCCTAGGGTCTTTTCTTTGACCTTGCACAGATCTCTGTCACTGGATTCATAATATTAATTGCTCTCCTATTAAAGGAAACTCCCCCAAGGTAAACACCCACTGTTGGTCGTTTTACATTTATTTCTGCTGAGTCCTGGCCTGGCAAATAACACACACTCAGTAAGCCATGACTTAGGCAACCTTGAAGGCTTGGTAGCAGGACACTCAATGCGTATCATGAGAAGCACTGAGTTTAACAAGACATGCTCAGGGGGTAGCACTAATAGTCTCAAAAGTACCGAACTAAAGAAATGACCTGACTTAACATAGGCTTACAGTACTCCTCTAAATCACAAGGCAAGCTGAAAGCAAAACATCACAAATGGGTACAAGTGGGTCACTAGTTAATTGTAACTGGAGAGAAGTTTTATATTCTAGTAAATGACTGTCCTGCCAAACAAATCTCATGCATCTTATACTTTACTATTTGATTTCATCTTTATCTTCATGGCATTTTGAAGCCATTAAATGTGTTTCTCTCTTTCCACCCAGGGACTGTGACCATCTTGAAGACAGGGCCTTTTTATCTCCTATTTACATATAATACCTAACATGTTAACATAGTGTTCAGTTGATGGGCACAATAAATATAAAACTATTTTGAAAAGGCAGAAAGAAATTGCCCACAAACTCAAATGAGGTCATCAAACAAGTTGTTAACCTAGGTATCCCGGATGAATATGAGAGAAGATGTTCACTAGATTCATTCTCCTGGTGTTTCCAAAAGAAAACAATTTTTTTCCTTGTTGTCCATTTATCCAACCAAAAAATTGTCCCAAATTCAGATTAAATTATCCTAATTAGCTAAAGATCCAGAGGTAGCTTGAAACAAAATCCCAGGAAAATCCTGCTATAAAACTTTGAACATCTTCAAGTTGAAGCATATTCTATTAAAAAATGCCTTATTAAAAAAAAATCAAAGAAAAATTTTCTTACTCCGCTTCTAACTAAAAAAAGTCAATAAAGGACTTAAAATGACTTAATGATATCAATTTTTGCTTGCTTTTTCTCCTCTACCTCTTCAGAGCCATGCTTGTTTGCCTTTCCAAAATCTATTTGATACACAAGATGTATGTAGTTTTACAGAACAGTCCATTTTATGTCACTCTGTGAGCAAGAGATCCTACAGAAGACATTCCAGGCATAAAGCGGGTTCACAAGCACTGATGCAAATTTGTCCATTATAATAATTAGCATTTCTACTGTTAAATGCTTCTGATGAGAAGCCTATAAAGTGATTATAGTCTTCTGATCTTCTTAAAGCACAATAGAGAAGGAAACGCTAGAATGATCACAGAATGCTGGTGGTAATGCAATTTCACTCTGATCTCTTTCATGTACAACTCCATGGAGATCTCCAAGACTCTCGTTGGCACACTACAATTATTTATTTACTCAATTTCTGAGCCTGATGCCATGATATGGATTTGAATATTGTCATGCAGATGATGCTTAGGAACAATGTCCTTCTGATGCTACTTTATCTGTTTTTACTCCTAATACTATCTTGTCTAAGATCCAACACCATATGCATTGAAATAAGTTGTTCTTCGATGTTTCAAAACCTGATTTATTAGTTGTTCACATTCCATCTGCCTCAGAAAACTGCAATGTTTCACTTTCACTGGTTGCACAAAAGGTTGAGGCTCAATTTCCCTTCACTTTATCATCTGATCAGCATATCTGACACATGTGTTAAGTTCTCCTTTCAACTATATAAACCATTTAAAATTCATGCATTTCTTTAAGATCAGCCCAGTACACCAGGAGCTTGACTAATGCATTTGTCATCTTCCGTATTTACTAATGTTTCAAAAACTCAGTCTCAAAAAACTGTCCTTGTATTGTGAAAAACAGGGAGGCCGAGCTGAAACACTGAGGTTTGCCCAAACTGGAAAAACTATTATTAGCAAATACATATGGCTTGATCTACCGCTAGGAAAAGATGGGATAATCCTAGGGCCTCAAAATAACTACAAGGAGTGATGGCAGATGGAATTATTTGCAGGTGTGGGAATTCTTACGAAGAAGAGAGAGAAAACAGCTTGGAAGAGGCAAGGAAGGCACCTATCACATGTCTCTGTGGGGCAGAAAGAGCCACTATTTACAACAGGAGTAAGGGAAGCAGGCTCTCCAGGTGCTAAGAGGTTTTAGTTCAATTGCTCTAGGAAGAAGATTAAAGGAACATTCAGTAAAGGTGTTTGGGATGTAAGAGATTTGGAGTGGTGAGATGGGTAAATTCTGACAGAGGACGGAAGCAGGAAATGGAAATGTAGAGCGTAGTACTAGGGATAAGGGGCCTTACGAGGCTGGGTAAGTGGGGAACCCTGGGCTCTCTGTGGTAACTGACATGGATGAGATGCAGGGCAAGATGACATGGAACAGACTATAGACATGACATGTAAGAGTTGTGGGGGAATGAGGGCCATGAAATTGCTGAGAATATGAATAGTTCTAGAGCCTTCATGTTCACTCTTTGGCTGCTAGTATGGAAGCTACCCTCTCAAAATGGTCTTGGTCAATGAACAATTCTCATCCTTCTCACTGGATCTAGAAGCTCCATTCCTTTCTTGAAACAATTTCTTCACTTTGCTTCCAGGACCCTATATTCTCTGGATTCTCCATCTAACTCATTAATCGGTCCTTCTCCATTTTCTTGCTGTTTCCTCCACATCTTCCTGACCTTTTATCATTCAAGTACATCAGTGCTCAACCCCTGAACCCTTCTCTGCTCTAGATACAGGTGACAGGAGATTCTATTTAAATACCATCTGGATATGAATGACACCTCAATTCATATCTCCAGGCTGGATCTCTCTCCTGAACTCCAACCTGGATGTCCAGCTAACCACTCAGGATGTCCACTGGAATTCTAGTAGGCATGACTCTAATGTAATATGTCCAACAACACAATGTCATCCACCTCTCATTCCCTACTCGCTCCTCTGATAGCCTTCCTTATAGCAACAAAACAGGACAAAGTACTGACTCATGCTACACCATAGATGAATTGGAAAATTATGCTAAGTGACCAAAACCAGACCCAGATGGCAATATGTAGTTTCATTTATATGAAATGTCCAGAATGGGCAAATCAATAAAGACAGAAAGTAGATTAGCAGTTGTCAGGGGGAAGGAAAGATGGAGAGTGAATGCTAGTAACAGAGATGGATTTCTTTTGGGGGTGATAAAAATCTTCTAGAATTAGATAGGGGTAATGGTTACACAATTCTATGAACATACTAAAAATCACTGAGTTGTATACTACAAAATGGTGAATACTGTGGTATGTTAATTTTATCTCAATAACATCTGAAATTAAAATAATAAAAGATTACAGAAACTTTGTTTTGCTTGTCCTTGTATCTCAAGCACCTATAACAACATCAGACCACAGTGGCTACTCAAAAAATATTTACTGGGAAAAAGTGGAGGAACCTGAGAAACCCTACTTCAACCAGATGATCAAGATTAACATCAACAGAAAGAAGTCATCTTGAGAACATGTGCCTTTGATATGAACTGTTGTGAACTACATTTGCCCTCTGCAGTCTTCCTCTTCAAAAACATGTAACTCCAGGCTAATTATAAGAGAAATATCAGCCAAATGCCAAATGGAGAACAAAATCCCTGAAAAATACTCTTGAAAATTCTTGGAATCATCAAATACGAGGAGCTTTTTATAAACTCTAAGAATGTTCTCAGAAGACACAATTGCTAAATGTAATAATGAGGTATCCTGAATAAGAACATAGAGGAAAAAAAAGTAAAACTAAGAAAATCTGAAAAACATGAACCGTAGTTAATAATAGTGTAGCATATTGGTTCATTAATAATAAATCATAATGATATGAGACAGTAATAAGACAGGAAACTGGATCTGAGCTAATGTGAAATCCTACACTATCTTTGCAAATTTTCTATAAATCTAAATCTATTTTAAAATAAAAATGTATTAAACCACATTTATTAAGAAAAAAAAAAAAAAGACCGGCAAGTCAAAGAATAAAATTATGTATGATTTTAATTTAGTAGCAAAGGAGGAAAAAAAAAATCACCTATCTAACACCCTTAATTTTTTTAATCTGATAGTTTTACTTTCTACGTGGCAGAGACCTTATCATTAACTGGTGCATAGTAGATGTTCAATAATTATTTTCACTTAGATGACCAAAACTTCACAGTACAGGAAAACCTTGGTTTCCAAGCATAATTCATCCTGGAAACATGCTTGTAATCCAAAGCACTTGTGTATGAGAGTGAATTTCCACATAAGAAATAATGGAAGTTCAGAGGATTCATCCTACAACCCAAAAATATTCAGATAAAAATGATTACAATACTATAATACAAATTAATAAAGAAAATAACAAAATATAAAGAAAAAACAAATTAACCTGCATTTACCTTTGAAAACCTTCGTGGCTGGTGTGAAGGAAACAAGAGAGAGGAGGGTTATTGAATAGGATCACTTTCACTATCACTAAGGATCTTGACTACAGAACAGTATGAATAAACCTTGTCATTGACTGTATTTAATGTCACTGGCAATAAGGCAGCAGAGGAAAGGGTCTATATCTGCAGGCAGCCTGACCTAGAATGAAGTAAAGCATTCCTAAGCTCACTCTCATGTGGAAAAGCAAAGGACTGTCCATAGCTGCTTTGAAGCAACAAAAAAGACACTTGTGCCAGGTGTGGGCACCTTTCAACATCCTGAAAAATCACAGATTTCTGCCACACACCATGACCTTAGACGGAGCATCTGAGCATGGGAGACAATCATCCATAATCCCGCAGTGAGAGAAAGAGAGACAGAGAGAGAAGGACCATTGGCTCAGTTGTGATCATGTGACGTTCACTACCGTGTACTACTCTATCTCAAGACATCCCTCATTTATCAAGTTAAAATTGATTAGAAATGACTGTGGGACATTTACAGGACAAGTTACTTGCAGTCCAAGGTTTCACTGTATATCTTCAAACCTGCGACACCATATCCCTGCACTCACACATGTTTTTTCAACACACCTAAGAAGCTCATTTTCCATTCCCCATCGGCAAACAAACAAAGTTCCCAAAAGCACAGGGTCCCCGAGTGCGCTGCTGCCCCAAGAGCTCGCACCAAGGCAACAGCACCACCTTTGAGAAGAAAGGCTGGGCTGAGGCTGAAATATCGGATTGCCTAGATTTCCCCCTGCCGTATCGCATTCCTCAACCTGCTCGTCCATAATCTCTTTTGGATGGTTTCTCTCTCCCTTCTCGTCACGGCAATGTTGTTTTGTCTGAAATTCAATCACAGATGAATTGGACTTTAGGAAACATTCCCGTTCGAGCTCTGCAGTCACATCAGAAACCCTAGACCCCATGTTAATTTTGTCACAGCTTTTAGTTCTCACATTTCAATGGAAAATCACTCTTCCCTCGAGAATGCCACTGGTGTTGGCAAGAACGCACAAGCGGCTGCCGCCCGACTCGATCGCCAGTAACAACCAGGGACGCTCAACCCTCAGCAGACGTTAGTAATCATGGGAAAACAGCCAGAACTTTAATCACAATTCTTTCAGAAACAGCCAGGGATTTTGAAATGCTGTTATTCTGGGATATGACCCTAATACAGTGCTTAATCAAAGCCACCGCCGGTACAAGAATAACCTGCAGACTTTAATAAAAACCAATTTCATAAGAGTCAATGTGTCAGCAACATGCTGGACCCAATTTAGCAAAACTCTAAAAAGTTTACGTATACACACATTCTATAGATAAAATTTCCTTTGATACCATATAGCAGTTCTATATTCACAGGTCTATATTCTATAAACACACGCACATGCATATCCACAGAGACACCGCCATTTGGGCATGCAGTCACATCGTTAAGGTTACACAGTCAACTAAAGTACTGGAAAATGTGAACCTGTATGACCGGCGACCAGCTGGGTGGGCAGATGCAGGATCTGGATCGGACTGCCCCCATGTCCCAGGGATGATCTGGAGGCTTTCTTCAAAAGAGAAATTTGGGATAGAGGTTTTTTTGATGCCAAGCCTCTGCCGGCAATAGACACAAGGCCCAGATGTTCAGGAAACCATGAAGCTTGACTTAACTCAGCCATCAGTTCCATTTTTGGACTATGTCCTGGCGAAATGGCAAAGGCCATGGTCATACCTTAAGCTACAACAGCTTCCACAATGGCTACTGGCGCTGGAGAGGGCAAGGTAGAGCTGTTCTCTGTCCTCAAGTAGAAAGAAAGAACAGCAGAAAACTTGCCAGGTCATCATCTCTGCTATTCTCTCCCTTACAGGGCTTTTCTCTTCTCCCCAGCCAGGAGCACTGAGGAGGGGGCAGGGCAGAGGGCACAGAGAGGGAAAGGCTGCTTTGAAATGTTTGATATATTTATAAAGACAATTTCCTGCAGGAATGAAAATATATATATAGTATATATAGTATTGGTGGAATAAAGCATTCAGAATAACTTAAGCCCATTAGAATTAAAGGGGATTAATTCAGTCTTAATTCTTAAAAGATATGTATGCCCATATACAGTACTCATATACACACAGAAATACACATCTCCCAACATTTCCATAGACTGCTTTATAGCACCAAATATTTCCACTAGATCATTCTGCCAATAAAAGAAATTCATGGGAGGGGCACCTGGGTGGCTTAGCCGGTTAGGCGTCCAACTTTCGCTTAGGTCATGATCTCGCGGTTCGTGGGTTCGAGCCCCGTGTCGGGCTCTGTGCTAACTNGAAATTCATCTGAATATAAATAATTTGACTATGAATGATATTTCAGGGCAATGACACCAATAAACATCAATATTCAGCATTTTAAGTAACTAAAAAGTCAATCAGATTTTTTATCCTGGAAAACACCACTCCCATTGCAGAGAGGTCTATGGGAAAGAGAGAAACACAGAGGGAGGAGAATATGTCAAATAAACTATTTCTTAGTTTTCTTAATTTTTTTTATCTGAGAGAGAGAGAGAAGAGAAAGTGACCAAGCGGGGGAGAGGGGCCGATGGAGAGAGGGAGCATCTTAAGCAGGCTCCACACTGAGCATGAAGCTCAACATGGGGCATGATCCAATGACCCTGGGATCATGACCTGAGCCAAAATCGAGTCGGGCTCTCAAACGATTGAGCCACCCAGGCATCCCAGTTTTGTTTGTTTGTTTGTTTGTTTTTAAATAACATATAAAACAGGAGAGAGAGTGGGCCAGGGAGTCTGTACCTGTCACACTTCCATGCACTGTTACCAGGACATTCTTTAAGAGATTTTCCCAGGATAGATGATTCACAGCAAACCTGCTTTCAAATGTATATCGACAATATTTGTGTTTCTTGGTATAATTTGTAAGTAGTTGATACTTCTATAGAAGCTAAGTAAGAGGCTATTTCTCAAATGCCTGTTACTAATTGACTAGACATATTAAGAAATATTAAGAACTGACAGAAATATTAAGCAAATAAGCTAACAACACTTTAAGCTAGAAAGCTCGGCTGGTTAAAAACCTACGTGCATTTTTGTCTCACAGTAGGCTTCAGGGTGAACAAAGGGGTGAGAGAGGAAAGTTGTAAAGTTTCTTATTTTCTTCTGAACGTGACTGATTTCTGTTGTTGTTTTTGATTCTGGAATTATTAATTCCTGGAACGGCAGCAAGACCCATATATAAATGAAAATGCTGAAATATTTTCCGAATGATTTTCTAATGATCTGCCTTTTTGGAAAATGTGCGACACTGATTCTCTCCATTAGTGCTAATAACAGGGGGTACTCCACATCGAGATGACTGGGCGAGGGGGAAACTGTGTCACCCTCATTTCACAGAAGAAGAAAACAGGTCTACATAAATAATAACAGCTACTTGATAATGATATAGCTACTTAATGTCCAAACTGCTTTTGCAATCACACTCTTATCTGAGCCTCTGAGTACTGAGGGAAAGCAACTGGCAGGAAAAATCAAGATACCAAAAGGGGGAAGCACCTTGCCTAAGACATTGACAGATGGTTAGTACTTTCAAACAAGCAAAAATGTTAGGCAATGCCAGAGACATTCAAACATCTCCGAAGTCAAAGCATCTGCCTAATTTTCAATACCTGCTCTATAATCAACCTGCAGCTTGATATTCAGGGGAAATGATGTCAAATTGGACATGCTTTTGTACTTTGTAGACTAAGAATTATAACACTTCCATCCAACTCATCTCATCATAGATACCAAAATAAATGAAATGATAAAAAGTAGGCTTTGAGCACAATACATTCCACAAATTTCAAGAAAGAGACTTAATCTGCACCCATCAATCTCAGAAACAACTGATGTTCAGGCCGAGCTCATAGCAGATGAAGAAGTCAATGTCAGAAAGGCTGATCTGGTATCTGTCATCAAAGCCACAACAATACACCATATTCAGTGAAGTCCAGCACATGAAGATTACACAGTATGATCATCTTCTGTCTAACAGCAATTAGACCGTAGGACTTCTCAGAGGTAGGGGAGGGCGAAAGGAAAGTCAGAAAGGGTCAGGACAATGTAGAAGAAAGAAGAGGAACAAGTGGAGAATGATAGAAATGCAGTAAAACAAAGATAAGAGAGCATAGTAACATCCAGCAAGAACAATATGAAGAAAAGCTAAAACACAGCTCCCTCTACTCATCTTGGAATTTCTGCTTCTTCCAAAAAACAGGAAATGTCAGCAGGCCTCTTCAACTAGCACATGGAGTCATACCCTCTATTGAGAGGTGAGGCTTTACAACAGTGCTGAGCAATGGAAATATGCGACATACATGTATCTTTTAGAATTTTCCAGCAGCCACATTAAAAAAGTAAAAGGAAACCAGTAAAATTAATTTCACTAATATTTTAACTTAACCTAACACATCCAAAATTTCATTTGAACAAGTAAACATACTGAGGGGCACCTGAGTGGCTCAGTCGGATGAGTGTCTGTCTCTTGGTGTCGGCTCAGGTCATGATCTCATGGTTCATGTGCTTGGGCCCCATGTCAGGCTCTGAACTGATAGCGCAGAACCTGCCTGGGATTCTGTCTGTCTGTCTGTCTGTCTGTCTCTCTCTCTCCCTCTCTCTGTTCCTCACTCCCCCTTAAAATAAATGAACATTAAAAAAACAAGTAAACACCTTTAAAAGTTGATATATTATTCTTTTTTAATACTGTCTTTGAAATCTAGATTGTATTTTATATTTAGAGCACAAATCAATCCAGATATTAAATTTTTATCAAAAAAACCCTGATCTCTATTTAGGCTTCATAAAATTTCTAACTGAAAAAGTAGATTTCACATACCCATGGTGCTCTATATAGAATTAAAAGTTTTCAGTGACTGAATCAGTATTGGTTTTAATTTAAATTAATTAAAACTAAATAAAATTTAAAATTCTGTCCCTCAGCTGTGTTATGAGCCTTATGTAATTCATGCTACTATTCTGGACAGCTCAACCATACACATTTAAGTTCTGCAGTTTCTAGAACATCACACATCATCTTGCCAAAACTGGTACATCTTTCAAAAGGACAAATGGGAGGTGAACCAAGTCCAAATACTAAATAACTGAGCAACTGTTTACGAACAGTACTTATACTGGAAGGGTGAGGCAAAGACTTAGTTGTCGCCAGTAGTCACCCTCCCATACTAATAGTTCTCCTGAGTTTTGGCTGAGCATCTTGAAATTCAGACTGTATTTCTGGCCCTCCCTCATAGTAAGGTGTGGCTCTATGACTAAGCTTGGTCAATGGGACATAAGCAGAAGTGTTGTGTAGCAGTTTCTTGGAATCGCCTTTAAAAAACAGCTGGATGTGCCATTTGTCCCCTTTCTAGTTTGTCTTTTTTTCATTCAGTGGCTGCCACGGCCATTATCGTGGACCATGGTTCTGCCATAGAATGAGCTGGAACGCATGCCAGTACCATGAGTTGGAAGGAACCAAACCACACAAAGGAGTCTTTGGAACCAGACCATCATACATCCCTGAACTGCATAATTCCTAGCTTCTAAGTAAGAAGGGAAAATGTCTACTTTGTAGAACAACAACTACCTTGTAGAAGCCATTGTTATTTTCAGTCTTTGCTACTTGGAACAGAACCTAACCACACTGATGGAGTGGGCACTCTAGTGGGCATCAATTCAGTAAACTTCATCTCCACAATCTAACTGGCTGAAAGGATAGTCCACATATGTTAAAAGATAAGACTGAAAATTTGGCTGGTTATGAATTCATATCTACTCCTCAGTTTCTCCCTGATTTTGTTCTTCTGGACAGGAACACACTATATGGGACACTGACCTCAATGTCCTTCGGACCAGAGCTAGACTTAGCCAAGAGTCTATATACTTCAAGCCAGTGAGATGTGCCATCTTCTGAGAAAGGCTCTCTTGTTTTATACAGGAAGTTCAAAGAAGAGGTGGACCTTTGCTGCCTCTAAGAGCTCTTGTGATAGCTGTGAAAACTAAGGTGCTTGGACGCTGGTGCCATCTTGGAGCCAATGGGAAGATGAAGTCCACACTTGGAAAAGGAAAGACTCCATGAGAAGAGCAGAAAAACAAAGCCTGAGGCAGAGCCTCTGTACTAAACCAGAAGCCTACCCTTCTGAATGGATTTATCGCTGCACTCACTGGGAAGCCCATTTATTAAGGGGAAGATGTGATTTTTTTTCATATTTTTAATGTTACATATTTTTGAGAGACAGAGATATAAGAGTATGAGTAGGGAAGGGGCAGAGAGAGAAGACCCAGAATCTGAAGCAGGTTCCAGGCTCTGAGCTGTCAGCATAGAGCCCCTGATGCGGAGCTCAAACCCATGAACCACGAGATCATGACCTGAGCTGAAGTGTCAGATGCTCAACTGGCTGAGTCACCCAGGTACCCTGAAGATATGTGATTGTATTAATAATAGCCAAAGTCATATAAAATGATATAAGAATTTCCCCCACAGAAGCACACTATTTTTCCCAGGCCCCGAAACAAACAAAAAGTAGGAAATTAGAAGCAAAAAAATATATCACTACATTAGGGGGAACAAAGAGATCTATGACAAAAGATGGAATTTAATAGCAGGAAAATCTGACTTTAAGTAGCTCTACTATTCACTTTGCAAATATGAACAACTTAACACACATTTTCTCTATCTTTAAAATAAAGTTAAAAAATAAAATATGGGACACCTAGGTGGCTCAGTTCGTTAAGTGTGTGACTTCAGCTCAGGTCATGATCTCACGGTTTGTGAATTTGAGCCCCATGTTGGTCTCTGTGCTGACAGCCCAGAGCCTGGAGCCTCCTTCAAATTCTGTGCTTCTGTCTCTCTCTGCCCCTCTCCTGCTTGCACTCTGTCCCTCTAAAAAAATAAACATTTAAAAAAAATAAAAACACTTTAAAAATAAAATAAAACAAAGTTAATGCTGCCTATTTTTGTCTTTTCTCCAAAACAAGGCAGTACATTAGGAAATAAAATAGAGCAGCCAGAACTCTCACCAAATTTCTCATAAATCTATGGTACGATGAGGTACATTTTGCAATGTAACATAAAGTAACCAAAGAGCATTTCTACTATTGCAGTTAAAGGACAAGAAGATATCCAAATTAAGTCAAGGATTGGGCTCTCCAACAAATGGGAGCACCTACGCTATGGGGTCAGGGAAAGAAATGGCACCAGGGAGTGAGGTGGGAGATGGAAGACACACGCAGAAAACTGTGGGGTGAGAGCAAAGCTGGAGCAAGGTGGATGGTGGAGTGGGGGAGGTGGCCAAGGCCACTGAGAAGCCACACTTCATCAGCTATGACAAAGACAGGCGGACAGAGGGTATCAGAATCTGGGTTTCAACTCTTCAGAGCCAGAGAGGACAGAGGTCTGATGTGGAGGATCATGGACAACCTCCAAATCCAAGACTCTCCGTCAATTCCTTAGGTTAAAAAAAAAAAAAAATCGAAGCATCGAGAAGTTTGGTGAGAATGTATAGGAAGTGGGTGATACAGGAAAGAATTTCTTGTTGGTGTTAAGAGTAATTTCTTTAGAATTAGAAAGACCAGAGTTCAAAAACCAAAGTTCAGGATGCTAGAAGAAAGAGAGGAAAGTCTTCACACGGAAACTTTTCCTCAATCTTTTTCTGTCAGATCTCTTCTAAACAGTTTTAGTTTCTTCCCTTTTAGATTTTACCCACTATCTCTCTAATCTGTAAGCCACACATACTTTTCCCCTTTTGGTCTAAGGAAAGCACCATGTTACCTACATCAGCCTGGTTTCCCTTTAAGGTTTCTGGCAACTGTAATATTCTAAAATTCTTCTCTCAGTGACACCCAGAATTGTCAAAAGGTGTGGCTTGCAGATCATCTCTTCTTCACTGTGCCCCAATTCTACTTCCTGGGAGCATATTACTTATTTTTATCTAATGTACAGCTAGGCTTCCCAGGATTTCTTTTTGATATATGAGTTTTGAAAATATTATTAAATTTTACTACGTCTTTATGTAACCACATGAAATGTGGATTGAGAGAAATTATAACATTTATTCTTGTTTTAATATTTAATAATTCATTTTAATATTTAATAAACAAAGCAGGTTTTTGCTTGCTTAATAAATTCTTTTGTATATTGTTTTTAAGATGTATATTTTACGGTATTTGCTCAAATATGCTTGCTCATCTATTATAGAAACACTATTACAAGAATTTTGGAAAAGTGAGGTGCAGGAGTTGTGAGAACTGCATGTAACGAAAAAGGATGGTCTTTTAAAGCCAACTCTTCGATGTACAGAAAATACAGAACTGAAGGATCTAAAACCAGGAGGGAACTTCATGATTCATGAGCTTCCATCCATAAAGATCTCCTATGATTATTTACTATACAGATCTGACAAGTGGATTTCATCAGCTATTCTCAGTCCACACTCTCAAAGACAACCTGATTCCCGTTTTATAATTATACACACATTACTAATTCAAGGAGCAAGATGGCCTATGGCTTAAAGATTTCTAGCTGGATTATCTCAGGTGCCGAAGGTTATGCCTGCTAGGAAAGGATTAGCAGAGTTAATTTCAGATAGTGAACTGGAGATACGAAGACTAATGAAGAAATGTCAGAGTCTACAACTGGAGCAATAAAGCAGCCTCTCCAATCTTGCCTTGACAAATCTCTCCTCGCCGAGATGTTACTCATTCTGTATCACTCGTAAAAACAAAACAAACCAGTACCACCATACTTATCTAAGGCACAGAGCTAGTGGCTGTTCACGGTATTCTCTCCTTGAGTTTCACATCACACGAAGCCTGAGAAGAATTACTGCCAGCGAAATGGAAGACTTTCCTGATTTTCTGAAGATTTAAGCCCTTAGATTAACATCTATAAATTTGGTTGTTGGGTGGATCTTTCAAGGGCTCTCCAGATAATTCCACGTGTGAACATGCCTGTGTGCAGTATAGTGGCCGAAAAAGAATCCTTTCCAAAGGCTTCTAAGGCTACAGAGAGTCTACACCTTGCCATACTTTTTTTGGCTAGTGAATAATTACAGCAGGTGAGTTTTATAGAGGTCTGAATGGGGAAAATGACCAAAACTGGTTACCCCCAACAAACCCAAATTACACCCTCAGGAACACAGCACACCTACTGCCCATGTCTGAATGTCTGTATCTACCTTGTTGCCACTGTAGGAGACAAAAATGAACGAATGCTCAAACCTGCATTCATTCAGTCTCCCAAAACTGAATGTCACCTTTTGTAATCCAATGATCTGTGTGTTCTATCCAATGGGGTACAAACCTGTAAGAAATCACTTCCACAAACTATTCAATAAACCCCTTAAGCAATTCATATCAGCAACTTTGTTCCAGAACGTGTATTTTTTTAACAGAATATATATGGTGTTAGAAATGAAGGAAAAGAGACCGTGTTGCAGGGAAATATAGCTAGGAAAATATGCTATATCTCCATATGTATGTAGAATATACTCATTCATAATATATCCATTAATTAAAATGGAATTACATCAAATTAGCTGAAAACAGAGTGAAAAAGTATTAGGCTTTCATTACTTTTTCTTTACTGGACATTTATATAAAACAGAGAAAGGATAATGGCAAAAGGCAGCCTTCATTACTAGTGTACTTAATGGCTAATAAATTATTATCCTCCCAAACAAGACAACCATAAATAACAGACCAGAAATACTGAACCAAAGGTATTTTGTTTGCTTTTAAGATGCTACTTAATATTTTCAAAGGGTGGGGTGGAAGGGGCAGGTGAGGAAGGAAAGGGAAAAGGAAATCACTCATTTTGTCTACATGGTATTTAATTTCTTTTCTGGACTGAGCTTGAGATCTGGGTCTCATGAATCTCAATGCTGTCACATAGCTCAGCTCCTAATGATTGGTCTATTACAGTATAGGTGGATTTATTTGAACAATTAAATGACTTGTCCAAAACAGAAGGCATTCCTGCCTTCCAGTAGATAAAATACACAAATTCCCTGGGGGGATGCATATAGGCAGGAATACAAAGACGTGTGTCTAACAATGGTAAAAATGTCAGGAAACAGAAAATGTCAAATCCCCAAGGGAAAAACAAACTCAAACTTTGGTTAGAGCTCAGGCACCACTTTTTTGTGTGATGAAATTATAGTCTACAGTCTCCCCTAAGGGAACAAAATGCTCAAACTAATCAAAGTGTAGTGTTTGCTGGGTTTTCTTTTTTCAAAGTTCAAAACAGAAGCAAGAGCAACAACATAGCTTTCATGTCATTGTTGGCAGGAAATTTAACTCTTCTCAGGGTAACTTTTCTTTAGAAAAAACTGAACCAGAAATAAGAGTTGCACATTCTGAGTTCCTCTTTGGGATTCCAATTTCCTGCCTGGTATGTGAGAAGCTAAAGCAATCCAGAGAACAAATTTAAGTGTTAATTACATTTTTAAGCCGCTATCTGATTTTGCTGATGGGTTCAAACAATGATGGTAAAACTTGGGCATTTACTTGATGATTTTTGTTTGGTCTGACATGTAGATACATTGCAAGAGACAAAGGATTTGTATAAAAATGGCTGTGGACTCCCCACCTTTCCAAGGCCAGTGGAGTTCAGTTTCTGTGTGAGCAGTGAAGTTTCACTTAGTTCTGAGCTCAGACAATTTCCCCTCAGAGGTCCAGTCTTGACTATGGAATTCAAAGGTACTTTGAATTCAGTCTTCCAGTCTCCAAAGAACAATTAACAAGGCCTAATGGAGTCAACTAGTCTTTATTTTTCTGGTTCTGATTTTGCAACCCTGAGTGTCTGGCCTGTTAAAAATCAGATCAAACAAGTATTAAATATTTAACTCCCGTGGAATTCCACCAACCTCTTCTTAGATATGGAGGCCTGGCTTTTTCCACCGTTTCCACTTAAATTTTGATATCCTATCAATTCCTTGTCAGGATGATGTATTTCCAGTGCAATATAAGAGGGGTGAGGAATACAAAGAGCTAATGCAAACTGTCCCTCTGCACAAGGAGCCCGTAAGGGAACTGAGGTCAAAGCTGACTGCACACACACACCTAGACAGACAACAGCACGTCACAGCTTAAGTACTAAGAGTCTGTCAAGTGTGTTTGTGAATTTCTAACGAGAAAACTTCTCAGAGAGGCCTTCTCCATAACTCCCATCTACAATTTCAACCTTTCCTTATGCCTCCATTCCTGCTTTAATTTTCTCCTTAGTCTTTATCATTGTTACAACATTATAAAAGATTTATTATCTTGCGTATCATCCTTCTCTTCTAAGTCCCATGATGGCAGGGACTTTTGTCCATTTTGTTCAATGCTGCATTCCCACTGCCCAGAATATTGCCAAGGCACATATTCACTGAATGAATAAACAAATGAGCGAGACAACCTCAAGGGACAAACAATCAGAAATTTCAACTGATAGGGAAAAATATGTTATAAGATGGTCAACAGGACTGATAGGGAAATTCCAGTCCCTGACTGAAGACTCCCTTCTGGGTTCTTCTTCCTACCCTGCTTGCCGTGTGCGCCAAATTATTACTAAAGCGTAATGAGGAGGTAACAGACTATAAACTGTTCCCATGCTTGGTGCTCAGACCTCTGGAGACTGATCGCTGAGCCTGTCGGTGTGAAATACACCTCCTGCCTTCCAAGATCTCCCAGTGCCGCTGGGTTCTTCCACCAGGTGATCCAGACCAGGTTCCGTAACATAACTACTATGGTTCACATTTCACTTTTTAAAAACTAATTTAAATTTAAAATTTACCTATATAATACCCTCTTTCACAAATGAGCGATCTGAAGTTGAGTAAATAAGGTGTTCAAAGGTATATACGTAACTGATGAGGACCTGCACAAAACTGTTACACAGCACCAGACTGCTTCCTCTTCAAAGAAGAAAGGAGACTTGAATCCTTGAGTTGGATCTCTGTGTGAAAACGGCCTAACAACACACAGACATGAAAATTCACGAGAATCAAATAGAGCAGAATGGCAAACCCCCAAAATTTATGCAGAGATTTATGTGAAGAAAAAGAAATCAGAGGTAGACTCCAAAGGGCCTTGAATGTCAGGATCTGTATTTTCACAAATGAACACTTTCAAACTTTATTTTTCTTAACCAGAAGTTTTTTTGTCATTTGCAAGCTTATATAGAATTCTGAAATATTACGTCAATGAAAAGTCTGATAGAAAATTCTGGAGAAGAGAGGTTAACAGAAAACTACAATAGACTAAAAACAAAGGCCTAAAAAATAATGGTGCAAGTGGAAAAAATAATAAGTGACAAGTCTCTATAAGAGAAAAAAGTAAAAGAACTTGGTAACAGATTAGGCAAAGATAATCACCAGAGAGGACTTGCCACTTTGGATTCTTGACTACATTGCTAATGCTGCTATCTTGAGAGAACAGGGAAATTTAGGAACAAAGGGGTTTTGAGGGGAGATGATGACTATGATTTTAGGTAAACATGTTCTCCTCTACCTCCATATGTCCCTAACCTGAGAGGCTCCCAAGATTCTGTTCTCTAATTCTTTGCTCTTCTTACCATCACCCTGAATGATCAAATGTACCATTATGGATCAACTACCACCTGAATGCTAGTAAAAAACCCTGCTAATAGAACCCTGACCTCTCTCCCAAAGTTCAAATTTCATCTGAGTATCTCAGACATTTCAAACTCAACAATCCGGATGCCTCGTCTCTACAACCTGGGCTTCCTCCCCCACAAACTGGACCCTCTACCCCCAAAGTTCCTATGCTAGCACTTACCTCCACACTCCTTCCTGTCCTTTACACCTTCACCTTCTCCCACCGAATCAGTCAGAGGAAGTGGAGTTCCAATTTTACTTTATACCTTTCTGCATTGCTTGAATCTCTACATAACTTAAATTCTAGAAACAGGGGGCACCTGTGTGGCTCAGTCCATTAAGTGCCTAACTTTTGATTTTGGCTCAGGTCATGATCTCTTGATCATGAAATGGAGCCCCCGTATCAGGCTCTGAGCTAACGGCAAAAAGCCTGCTTGGGATTCTCTCTCCCTCTCCCTCTGCCCTTCTCCTACTCATGTTCGTTCTCTCTCAAAATAAATAAATAAATAAACATATTTTTTTAAATCTATAAACAGAAAATAACAAGTGCTGATGAGGCTGTGGAGAAATTGGAACCCATGTGTACTATCCGTGGAAATGGAAAATGGAAAAGAGTATGGCAATTCCATAAAAAATTATAAAGAGAATTACCATATGATCCAGTCATTGCACTTCTGGGTTTATTTCCAAAGGAAGGGAAAGCAGGATCTCCCAGAGCTATTTGTGCACCCGTGTTCACAGCAGCATTAATCACAACACTGATATATTATTATCTATATAGCCGGAAGCAGGAAGCAAATAAAACATCCATCAGATGAATGAATGGAGAAACAAAATTTGGTATCACATACAATATAATACCGTGCAACCTTAAAAAGGAAGAAAGTTCTGACACCTGCTACAACGAGAATAAACCCTGAGGACAGCATGTCAAGTGAAATTCACCAGTCATGAAAAGACAAATGCTGTGAGCACACTTACAGGAGGTAACCAGACTAGTCAAATGCAGAGAGACAGAAACGAGAATGGTAGTTGCCTACAGGAGGGGTAACGGAGCGTTGGTGTTTAATAGCTATAGCATTTCAGCTGGGGAAGATGAAAAATCTCTGGAGATGGATGGTGGTGAAAGTACCTAATAACACTGGACTGAACAGTGATGAAGATGGTAAATTTTATGTTATGTGTGCATTGCCGCAATTAAAAATAAGTTACAATTTAAAAGTCAATGAAGCAATTAAAGAAAAGCCCAACTACATACATAACACAGGTAAATAGTGGTGTTTAAACAAACCAAAGAGAGTACTTGGGCACCAAAAGATATTCATACTCTGTCAGTAACCATTTCTTATCGAAAGAAATGATGCGTGGCAAGGATAAACAAATCATTTACTCATGTCAGGCACTACCTTTTCTTTTTGGAAACAAAAAGCCAACATATTATACTTTACGCTGAACTATCCCTTCACTGTTAATCAACTTTAAATGAAACTCTTTATGGATGACTAGAGACCTAAAACTCAAGTATCAGTATACCATTAATATTTTAATTGCATACATGAATATTCATAGGCATTTATTTCTTTAAAGAACATGGTAAGATAACCGAATTATTCTAATATGCAAATTTCAACCCTGACAAGACATCTTACCTTCATCTACATTACAAAAACCAGTGCAATGTGGGCCCATTCATTATTTATGTAATCCTAGAGTTTTTCAGGTTAACAGGAGCTACTGAACAGAAGCCACTTTTTCTCAGATGGGGCCTGAGTAAACAGTGGCATTCCAAAGTCATTTCACCCTAGCCCTCTGAAAGAGTTGTATTTATTTTCTCAGGATTCCAAACTAATTTCAACACCACTCCCAACACCTGTGCTCTCTACAAGCCCAGGAAACCAGGAGAAGACAATCTTATAAAAGATCTGTTTCTCTGCTTTCTCTTTCAAGCCCTGGGATAATCCAGCTCTAACAGTGCAAAAAATTTTAAGACCTTTGACAGCCATGCCGACTGTTTTATAAAACTAATTACACATTCCTTCCATTTCCAGTTGCAAATAAATTCATGCAAATTGATAGTCCCCCAAAGTGAAGCCACATATGTTGATGCAAAGGCACAAATAATCTACTGATTCAAGGAGCTGTGCAGAATATGTCACTGCATCGGGTTATGTGTATTTTAAATCATGTTACTATTGGGGAGTTGGCTGTGGTGATAAGAAACAGAATGGCTAACATTCTATGAGAAATTCTGATTCTCACTGATTCTGAGGCACAAAAATATATCATAAGTTCAAAAACCTTGTGAGTGGAAAACAAGAGGCTGGAATTTTATTTTTCTTAAATGTTTATTTGCTTATTTTGAGAGAGAGTGCGTGCACACATATGAGCAGGGGACAGGCAGGGATGGGGGTTGGAGAATCCCAAGCAGGCTCTGCATTGTTAGCTCAGAGCCAGATGTGGGACTCGGCCTCATGAACCACGAAATCATGAAATCATGAACTGAGCTGAAATCAAGAGTCAGATGCTTAAGTGACTGAGCCATGTAGGTGCCCCAAGAGGCTGGAATTTTAGTTGCTTGATAAATTATCAGAAATCTGGGAACTGCACTCAAGGTTCTGGAGCATCAAGTAAGGTAACAAGATTCCTTTCTGTTGGCTAAGGATGGACAGGTAAGTCATGAAAATCTCACCAAATATCTGATGAGAGGTGAAACTGAGTTAGAAGAGAGAAACAGCAGGATAGAGAACCATGGACTTCCTTTCCTCTGAATTCCGTACGGTAACTCCATTACTTACATATTTTAATTTAAACAAATTAAGGCTATAAGAAAAACTTGCACATGAACAAAGAGTTAGAAAAAATTTACATTTACCTATTTGGGGCAAGGGGGTTATGGAAGGAACACCTGTACCATTTTCAAAAGCTAGAATCTCTACCTTGCTGATTCATCTCCAATTATGAACAGCTATCTTGCATAACGTCAATGTACTGGTATCTTACTATGCAATGCACTTTCAAATAATCAGAGGGATTCATCTTGGTTTCTTTCTTTCTTTTTTTTTTTTTTTTTTTAATTTTAATGCATCTTTGGGGCAGGGAGAGGTCAGAAAAACTGCCTATGTAAAACAAAACTACCAGTTTCAGTCAGTCAACAAATATGTATTGAGTATACAAGGCCCGAGGAAAATAACAAATTTGAACTCTATAATTCGATTATTACAACAATGGAGGACAACTTTGATAATAACTGGCGGACTGACAACTGCATCCTCTTGACTCTTCTAGGCAACTCTTCCAGACTGAGATGCAAGGAGACGAGCAAAAGAGACAAGAGAGTTCTGAGCAAGAGCAAGGAGATCTAGGTTCCTTCTCTGGACTCTGTGACTTAATTTGTTGTGCAATCTCAAACAAGTCGCTTAACTTTTGGGAGCCTCAGTTATCTCTTCTTTAAAACACACTAGACATTTTCCAAGAGATCTTCTAACAGGAGAGTAATCATTGGAACAAATGTGGCACCAGTTATTTTAGGAAAAGTTATTACCAGGAAGAGAATGAAAAATGTTTATGATGGTGGTCCAGGAATTTACGCAATGGCATTTTTATAGTTTAAATTTTTTTTTTCCTACAGAACAAAGAAAATTTGTTTCATGGAGAAAAATGTTAAGTTGAAGTAGAAATGAAGACATACAAGTTTGCTATTTCATCTTGCATTTGCTAACTTCCTAAAGTCTGATGGATGCAGTAAGTAAATATTTGAAGGCAAGGGGAGATAACATATTTGACTTTTCTAATCTAAAATATTATCCCAACTTTAACAAAGGTATTTTTTTTGAATGCTTCTGTTTATTTTTGAGAGAGGGAGCGTGCGAGCATGAGCAGGGGAGGGGCAGAGAGAGGAGGAGACACAGAACCCAAAGCAGGCTCCAGGCTCTGAGCTGTCAGCACAGAGCCCAATGCAGGGCTCAAACTCATGAACTGTGAGATCATGACCTGAGCTGAAGTCAGACACTTCACCGACTGAGCCACCCAGGTGACCTGATTATGTCTATCTTTAAACTACATTGTAAAAGAGACTTCCAAATCCAGCTTCTGTGCCTATGAGTAGGAACATCTTCTTCCATTTATTAAGATATGAAAATATATGTCCAAACCTGAGCATATGTTTTTCTCCCTCCCTCATGCAGCACTCACATGCATACAGTGAGGAACAGAAAGAAAACATGAAAACTGAGTTAATTTAATCTTAGCATGTTTTTATAAGCAGAAACAATTGTAATCCCCATCACAGGAATTAGATGTTACAAGATTGGTGTACAATTCCAATGTTTACACAAATGTTAAATGAATAATTATCAGAACTATGGATATTTTAAAGGTCATCCGCTCATTCATCATCTCTGAAGTTAAGTAGATGAATTAATCTGCCCTATATCTCAAGGACTCCTATCAAGACTTGCTGTGTTATATATACAAGGGCTATATGGAGGCAAAGCACTCACGGTTACCTCTCCAACAGAACACTGTAGCCCAATGCACTGTCGCCATGTTGGTACCCAGAGATACTATTTCTCAGTTCTGGCTTATTTGTCTACTGAGTCCGAATGAGATTACCTCTAGCGTGATCTGGATGTTAACTGTTGCCTCCTTAAGTAACCATCTTTATAGATCTGGGATTATTGGGATCCCCCCTTCTTTGCTCATTTTGCGTTTGCTGGCGGTTACTAATTGGCCAATGTAAGAGAACATTTTAAATAACTCAAGCTCAGCTAACAGATGCCCCCTATAAACGGGTTAAATAAGTGTTTTAAACAGGCATAGTAATCCACGACATAATGGTAATTTGACTGTGACGGAGACAGCAGATTAAAATGAAAGAGACAAGCCAACCAATCACTTTTCTTAAGGTGTGATCTGCCAATTATCTCAACCAACCCAGACCCTAATATTATCATTCTAGGCCATATGTGTAATTCTCAGGCAAAAAATAAATCTTTTAACAAGTCTGTAAGAGTTGTTGGCACTCATTCATGCCAGCCTGCCCTAACATCTTGAGAATTTTGTCTATTCCAAAAAAATATATAATGAGGAGGGAGTCGAAGAGGTGGGAGAGAACCTATCCATAAACGTGATTTAGTTATAGGTTCAAAGAAGATGTAAAGATCCAAGCAATTCTTTTTTAAATCTGCTGATAGATAATAACAAAAATGCTGGCAGCGCTCACCACTCGTGAGCTGAAGAAGTATACGGAGGTCCAGAACACTTTCAATATTCACTGTGCCCATCTGTCAGCAACACAGTCACCGAACAGAACGAGCAATTACCAAAGCCCTTTTCTGATATAATCTGTCAACCACATCTAGTTTTCCTGCCAAAAGAAATCAGAAGTGAGGAATGCAAAAACAGACTGGCCTTATGGGACCAAGGAGAGGTTCATTTAAGATGAACCTGGAGGTGAAGAAAGGAAACAGGAAAATTAGAGAACTGTTATAAGCACTCACCAGAATATATCTGAATTGAACACTGGGCATCAAAGAAGCACGAAAAGAGAGAGATGCCACTATGATATAAACCCTCTTTGCTCTGCTACGCTTATTACAACTGTAAGTTCAAGAAATTGTCTACTCATTCCCAGAACCTGTTCCCTCTGGACAGGGAACATACTGAATTGACCCCTCTACAGCCATCGCATTCCCATACCCTGCCACCAAGGCACAATTTTTAAATCAAGGCAACTGTTTCAATTCTTGCCACATTTAGTAAATGTGCTCAACATCTAAAGTAGTATTGTATGTGCTATGGTTCCATAATTTTAAGGTGAGGAGAGCTCTTTCAAAGCTAATGTTCTACTATAAACCAAGAGCTCTCCTCTGTACTTTGGGATCATGCCCATACTCTAGGAGAAACTAATCTGCACTGAAAAATGCATTGTACAGGTGGGTCAGGATTACAAGAGATATCGTTAGCTGTATATAACTCGATGGGAGGTGATGAAGATTTGAAGAAGGTGGAAGCAGTAAGATTAGGAGTCACAAGAGACATATCTAAATGAAAGAGGGAATGACAAGGTGTGCAATTTCTAGAAGACCTAGTTCTAGAAAGACCTAGGGGATGAAAGAAATGTGGTACCTTCAAAACTATGTGTGACGGATACATGCTGATGTTTCCGGGGAATGGAAGACAGGGGGAAATCACTTTAAAACTTTCTGAGCTAAGAATTAAGCATGTCTCTTTCTTTTCAATAAATATGTAAAAGCAAATATAATTATCTGATTATTAGTGAGCACTTCACTGATATAGGTAACAGTGAAAAAATAAGTATTTTTTTTTATTTTTGTGAATAGTATCTATTTTATCATCTTTATTGTACACATTCCTTCCAAAAAGTTGTCGTCACCACTGAAGATAAAGGAAAATATTTTAACTCTTAAGAGGTTCCAAGTCTTTACAAAATAGCATCTCTGCAGGTGACATGTTTTCAGATGCATTTGAGTGCAAAGGACAAAGGCAAAGCCATAATGAAAAAAAGATGAAGAAAAGGAGAGCAGCCAGCATGGGATGAAAGTACAACATTAACAAGAGTGAGGATATTTACATTTCACAGAAACAGCGGCTATGCTGACCATGAGCTTCGTCGAGGTTCAGACAAGCAGACACTTCAGGGTAAAGGCAGTGATCAGTGGTGGTACGTCAGCAGCCTTTAGACAAACTGACTACACACACACAGCTCTGACTTTAACTGTACTTAGGAAAAAAATGTCCACCACACTTAGTAATAAAATCAGAGCAATCAGCAAATATTTTTAGTCAATGTCCACTAAGTGAGAGCTACAACAAGGTAATTTAAAAAATGCCTACTCTCAAGAAGTTTACAATCTGGTTTAAAAGCTTATAATCTAGATTCAGTCTAATCTCTCCCTAAATATCTAAAGAAGCACGTGTGTGTATCAGTATATGTATAAATATTTACATGACATGTATGTATATAGATTTTACATACACATACACTGCATGTATAATCATAATATAAGACTATACAGAATTATATGTGTACACACACACACACACACATGTGCGCATGTGCATGCTTCTGGTTCCATTAAGGATCCAGAGCTACTTCCCTATACTATACACTTTCTACTTATTCCTGTCAGATACTGGTTATAAATAATAATATATAATTTTCCAAACAATTAGTAAGAACAACTTATCAGAAATCTTACCTAATGACCAATGATATTAAGAACGACTTTGAGAGCACAAAATATTCTGTATGCATTAAATAATAACTGGAAATAATTATAACATAACCAAAGGTATTTTAAATTTTTACAAGGCTGAAGAATCTCTCTTCACAGCAGAAATAACATCCCCAACATCTTTACTTCATGCTTAACACAGGAACGTGCAACCCTAGCTTGCATCAAAACTCGACAGTGGCAGGGAAGGGCTCTGAGTTCACGAACCTCTGCTGTGGGGCACATCACCACAGGTCTCCTGGGTCCCTGATTCCCCAGTGTTGGACTTGCCCTTGTGATTCCTCAGATGGACTCAAACCAAAGAGCAGAGGTGAAGACCTGCCAGAGATGAGGAGAATGAACCCCTATTTGTACTGTCACTGAATCTGGTCGTCCATTCGCAGAAGTAGCTCTACAGCTTCTCTGCACTGGGGCCCAGAATACCCAAGATCCTACTTGTCTATGTCAGTAACTAGTCAATTCACCTCTCTGTAAAAATGGGGTTCCTTCCAGCTCTAATATTTTTTAAGTTTATTTATTTAATGTGAGAGAGAGAGAGAGAGAGAGAGAGATAAATGGAGGGAGAGAGGGAGGGAGGGAGAGAGAATCCCAAGCAGTGTCTGCACTCCCAGTGAGGAGTCCGATGCAGGGACCAAACTCATGAACTGCGAGACCATGACCAGAGCTGAAGTCTGACACTTAACTGACTGAGCCACCCGGGTGCCCCTCAGCTCTAATATTCCATGGGAAGTTATCAGTATCATATACATTGTAGACTAATTTTGGATTTTTTTTTTATTGATCAGAAACTTCAAAGTCAACAATGTTAACTACACTCAAGATCTACTGTTCATATATTATTGTCGCTATATATGACCACACTCTTTTGTTTCTGATTTGGTACAGTTTCAGATTATCTATGAATATACATATAGTAAGTGCTTTATCATATGGTCATATCCCTAAATATTATCTTAGAATCTGGCTAGGGCGTCCTGGTAAGTGGAAGATATCTAATTGAAAAATTCAAAAATAGACTCTTTCCCAGTTTCTTCCTTCCTGTGGGCATCTGGAAAGCCTGCTGCCCTCCATCTCAGGCTCCCCCAGGGCTCTGGCCCCCAGTGTACCCCTCTCTCTTCCCCTCACATCTCCATCACTGCCGCCCTGCCTTAGAATTCAAGCTGTTTGACCCTCTCAGACCTTTAAAAAAGAACCATCCTTTGTTACCTTCTTCACAGCAAAATTCTACAAATTGATGTCCCCAGGCCCCATTCCCAGCTCCCATTCACTCCCTAAACAGGCTTCTGCTCCCAGGAGCTACCTACAAAGCTTACCCCAAGGGCATCAGGGACGTGTTTCCAGCCCTCTCCAGCTGGAAAAAGAAGAAGAAAAAAAAGCCCCCAAACCAAACAAACAAACAAAAAAAAAAAACCCACAAAACTCCCCATTTTTATAATGGGGATGTGAGTTTATTAAATTGTAAACTTTCTAGCAGTTATGAGAAGGAGACTGAGTCATAAGCCTTAAGTCACTATAGATCATATTCAAATACCATTGTTCTTGGATTATTAATCAGCAATCAAATCATGTTATTTCAGCGAGATGACATTTAGAGATGTCCCAAAAGCTTCCCCAGAATCCCAGCAGCTCTTCAAATCAGTAATCTATCTTCCTTAAAGCTTACTGTTTTATTTTACTAACCTGATTTTTGTTATGCCAGAAGGAATTCCTTTTATGTATCTTTTTGTTTGTACTTCCTTTATTCTTCTATAACCTTTCAAATGCTAGAAATCTTTCAAACACACACACACACACAATTTTTTTTGCTTATGCTGTTCAAAGTAAAATGATTATCCAAGCAACTTGACTGTTATTCTTGATTTATTGCTATTTTATATTGAGTAAAGCTTTTATAAGTTTTTTCCTAAGCTTATTGATTTTTCAGTTCCAGTCTTCTTTTCCAGGCAGGCTCCTGTTTTAGCCTGTTCAATTATTCAGTGCTAGGATTCTGATTTACTGTTGACAGTGCTACGAATCTGAAGGGGAAATTTAGACAGCATTCCAGACAAGAATTTAACTGTAAAGGTGCAGAAACAAAAGAAAACAGACTGGAAAGCTGTGTTAAAGTACCTCCAAACACAAACAAGCATAAGCCTTCAAATAACATCCTGGTTTCCTCAACATCTGCTGGCACTTACGTTCTCCTTTCATGAACACTACTGCCTTTTCCATTAGATTCCCTCCACCATCTTCTGGTTTATTTTCACCCAATGACTTAGCAAAACAGAAAATCTCTATATCTACTTTCAGTGAATTCTAATTTGTCATTAACCTTCCTGCCAAAGGATTCATTTTTATTAGCAATTTCCACTCTCACTAGCTCCTTTCTGTCTGATGACATTTGGTCTGAAGGATCACCAAAGGGGCTTATCAGGTCCCTCCAGGGACTCACACTTGTCTCCCTTGTGAACCACGACATGACCTACAGCCACAGAAGCAATTACTTACTCCTTACTTTACTACTGTTCCTTAATTGTTTATATATTTAAGTTGTATGTTCCACAAAACTGTAAGTTACGTACACACAGAGTTCTTAAACAATTCTAAAGTCCAGCATCTGGGAGGGGAAGGCTACCTAGGATGTCCAAAAGGATAATGACTAGAAAGCATGGAGATGCCAGCATCTTTATCAGTTTCAAAATAAATTGTTGGTTTACAGCATTAGTTACCATAGTCTTACTTCTTTTAAATGCCTATGTAAAGGTGGTTCGTGTTGGGCAACTGTACTTTGGTTATTAACAAGCATACATCACCCTACGCAGTGGGTCATGTTAATTTTAGCCGCTTGCTACATCTTGTACCCAACCTCTAGGGGGAGTGGGTCACTTCATCTTCTGTAGCATGAAAGCCACCTATCAAAAAGATGGGAATGGGAGGGGCGCCTGGGTGGCTTAGTCGGTTAAGCGTCCGACTTTCGCTTGGGTCATGATCTCACAGTTCGTGGGTTCGAGCCTCGCGTCGGGCTCTGTGCTGACTGCCAGTTCAGAGCCTGGAGCCTGCTTCAGTCTGTGACTCCCTCTCTCTCTGACCCTCCCCTGCTCACGCTGTCTCTCTCTCTCTCTCTCTCCTAAAAATAAATAAAACATTAAAAAAAAAAAAGATGGGAATGGGAAAGAGTCCTGGTTTTACCACTTCCTACACGTGTGGCCACGGATATATAACATCTATGTACTCCAGCTTCATGCATGACATGGGCCACCCTTTGCAAAGTACGGCACAAACACCATCTTCATCTGAGTGGATTCTTTAAAATATAGATTCTTGGGGGGACACTTGGGTGGTTCAGACGGTTAACCATCTGACTCTTGGTTTCAGCTCAGGTCATGATCTCATAGATTGTAGCTCAAGCCCAGCGTCGGGCTCTGTGCTGACAGTGCCTGCTTGTGATTCTCTCTCCTCTTTCTCTCTGCCCCTCACTTGCTCTCTCTGCCTCTCAAAATTAAAAAACTTAAAAAAAATGTTTAAAAAAATTAAAAATATACAAACTCTGAAGGCCCAGCTATCAAACCTGCCAAATCAGAACATTTCTGAGATGGAGACCAGGAATCTCTATTTTCACCAAGAATTACTTGGGGTGCACTGAAATTGAGAAGCATTATGGCAAAGTAGCAACACATGCTGAGGAAAACCAATGAAGCCAGTCAGAAAACCTGACTTAATCACATCTCTGCCACCCAATCTGCCTTATCCCTTCAGGAAAATACAAAAACAAAAAACAAAAAACAACTTCTTTAAGTTTTACTCTCCAAAACTATAAGATAATGTGACTAAACTCGATAATCACTAACTGCTAAGGCCATACAACCTCAGCTTCTGGAATCCCAGCCTATGGACATATGGCAGCCCTCGTTCCCCATGGGATTCCCCCATGGTATTACAAGTCTGCAGAGGTTCTACATGCATGAGGCCATCAACATCCATACAGTGCCATCTATCAAACGTTATAGAGTGACACCACTAAGCCGACTTATATATACTGTCAGATCTTTCTGGTTAATCCACAGAAGACTTTCCTGCCCACTCACAATTCAATTTCAGCAGCACTGCCATCTTGGCACAAGCAGTTGGGCAACTATTTGATATTTTCTTGCATTTTGCATTATCTTATCAAAATTAGTGGTGCACAGAAAAGCAAGGGTGTGCACTGCTGATAAGCAGAGAGGTCTCATAAATATATTCCACTTGAGAAATAGATGTAAGACATTAGGTGTGCAAAAGTACAGAATCTCTACCAGTCACCATGCATTCACTAAGAGAAGCATGGAAACCTAAGGATTTGATTAAGAGGGAAAAGAATATTAATCTTCATGCATAAAATGCAAAAGATTGTGCAAAACTGAAGCATTGTTAGGTACCTCACACTTGTTTGGGCTGTCCGGAAACAAAACTCAATGCCTTACCATAATATCTGTGTGTGTACCTATATGCATATATACACACATATATGTGAAATATAACCCACTCCATATGCATTTGGAGTTTATTCCCCCAGTCCTGAGTCTTCTTCACTGTTTATTTTCTTAAAACAGTGGGTTAATGCATGCCTAACTGTAAAGTTATAATCTCTACGCTGCTTTGTAAAACGGTTTGTTTTCTTTTGCGACTGAAAATAACTACCTGCTGGTACCTGACATCAAATTTCATTCATTTTTCTGAAAGTTATGTCAACTTAAGCATTTCATCTTATGTTCAAAACTTAAGCCGCTTGCTTATCATTCATTTCTTTTGGACAAATCTAGCGTCTTTGCTGTCTCCTTCATTCAGGCCCTGTGGCATGACGGAAGACTCTCTGCTTACTTTCTCTTATCCAAGTATTATACATTTCCCCACATGATTAAGCTTCTCTTCCTTTACTGCCTCATAATTTACTCTATCACCTTTCTAGTTACCCGAGGTCCTTTTTATTACTATATTGACCTTAAAAAAAATCCTTACTTAATTATTCTTGGTTCTTACTCAAAGGGAGTTCCCAAATCATAAAGTTGGTATGTTACTGTTCTTATAGTAACACAAGTTACTTAAGTTCTTCTCCCTCATCTTGAAAATTGGCTCTCCCAAATTCGTTTCCCTAGTTCCTTTTTTTTTTTTCTTAGCTAAAAAAATATATCACTAGGGAGGCCAGGCTTATAAATGTGAATCATATCATTAGTTAATCTATTCATACTACACATTCAACATTTTTATAATTCAGACTGTACCTGTTCTTCTAAATCAATCTTTCGATGAGCATCTTATAAAATGAAATTGCTTTGAGACACTAATCGGTTAAAAAATTATTATGATCTGCATATTTCTTTATGAGCCCTGTCCTTTCTTATACGCAGAAAAAGTTAAGCACTCTTTTCTTTGTATTCCCAAATATTGCTACCATTGAACTGATTACACTTGTTGTGTTATCATTTGTATAATTTGATTTGGAAATTCCATCAATCCTACTAAGCTATAAGGTACCCAGTAAGAAGTATCCAGCAAGGATATCAAGCAAGGTTTCTGGCACATAAATAGTACTTGATAAAAATTAGGTGAATAGGTGAGGTCACAAATAAAGCAAAATCAAAGCAGAAGCCAAATGATTTCTCCAAGAGCGCCTGGGTGGCTCAGTCAGTTAAGCGTCTGACTTCGGCCCAGGGCATGATCTCATTCGTGGGTTCGAGCCCTGCATCAGGCTTGGTGCTGACAGCTGGCTCATAGCCTGGAGACTGTTTCGGATTCTGTGTCTCCCTCTCTCTCTGACCCTCCCCTAGTCACGCTGTCTCTATCTCGGTCTCTCTCAGAAATTAAAAACAATTTTTTAACAATTTCTCCATCACTTATATTTGGATAATTTCCAAATGGACTGAAAATTTTAATGTAAAAAAAATTAAACTACAAAAGAAATGAAAGGAATAATAAGAAAATTCTTCATATTATAATCTCAACCAGTAGAACTCTTTTATAATTGTGTCACAAAGAACCCATAAAAGAAAAGCTTGTTATATTTAACAAAATAAAAGTCAAACATTTCTAATGGCAAAAACTATGGTAAGGAAAGTCAAAAGACAAAATAGGAAAAAACTGGAAATTCATATCTCAAAGTGCTCACTTACCTATTAAAGAATTCCTACAAATCAACAAAAAAGGGGGAACATGAGTCAATTAAAACTTATTCACAATAATAAACATAGGTCATAAAAAAAGAAATAAAGAAAATTCTTAAACATGTAAAAAAAGTTTAACTTCAGAAGAAAAATACAAATTCAAACTAAAACCCTGTTTTTTGTTACATGTCGGAATGGAAATGAGTCAAGGGCTTGGTGATATAACGTATGGATAAGAATGCAAAGAAATAGTTTCGATGGAATGCCTGGGTGGCTCAGTTGGTTAGCGTCCGACTTGGGCTCAGGTCATGATCTCACAGTTCGTGGGTTCGAGCCCTGCGTTGGGCTCTGTCCTGACAGCTAGCTCAGAGCCTGGAGCCTGTTTCAAATTCTGTACCTCCCTCTCTCTCTGACCCTCCCCTGCTCATGCTGTCTTTCTCTCTCTCCGAAATAAATAAAACATGAAAAAAAGAAAGAAAGAAAAAGAAAGTTTTGAACCTAGTTTGGTGCAACTATAAACTGGCACAATCACTATGGTGTTCAGTATGGCGGTGTCCATTAAATCACAAATGTGCATAACCAGCTGAGTCTGCACTTGATCTCAGCCAAAAGGCCAAGAGGCGATACCACTGGAGTCTGCAGACTCACATATTCATACATTTATATTGCAGCTCTGCTTGTGATAAAAAAAAAACAAAACAAAACAGAAACAAGTTGAATGCCCATTGACAGAGGAGCAGTTCTCTAACTTATGGTTTATCAATTCGATAAAATACTCTCGCCATAAAAAGGAATGAAGAAAGAAAACCCCATGGCATATCCAAGGAAAACAACAGTGTTCAGAACTGTATGTCTAGTGTGCTACCACTAGCACAAAAAAAGGAAGAAACAATATACACATGCTTGCTTACTTATACAAAAGCTATCCCTGAAAGCAACTAACGGTGTCCACTGTCTGCGGGAAAGATGGTGGAGTGGCCGGTGTACAGGGGCTGCAGGGAGATATTTACCATGCACACTTCTGAATTTTTGAATTCTGAATCATAGGGTGTATTACCTATTTACGTTGACTTTTTCTAAATAGTAAAATCGAAGGCTTTTTTAGGGAAGCATATTATACCAAAGTTTTAAAGAAAGAAAAACAGCCAAATGATTTTATTCTCACATCAGTACTTTTATGGAGTACACAAACACACGTGACAACTTTTCCATTTTTCTTCACATTCTATATGATTCTGCAGAGATGCCCACGTTTGTATTTGAAATATTCTAAATCTTTAGTCTAATATTATTATATCCGTAGCAACAGAATTCTCTAGTATAACAAGATGACTTAGGCATAATCGTAAAATCCTTAAGTCTAGTTCATTGAAAACATTTACAATGGCAGGCATCCCTCATTCTTTCCACAAACAGTGGCCGAGCACCTATTATGTGACAGATGTTGTTGAAGGCACAAAGGAGAAAAGCGAGAAGAAAAACAAGAATGGTCCCTGCCCTGATAGAGTTAATATTCTAGTGGGCAGAAGACCAATGGAGTTGGTCTTTAATGGAGTTTACATGTGCATTTTTAATCAATGCATACTGATCATGCATCATGAATAAAAGATGTTTCTCTTTAAAAAAACAAAAAACAAAAAAAACCCTTATCTGAGGACTGATCTACAATGGTTTACGAATTTACTTACTAGACAGAAAATTTGAGTTTTGTTAAATCCTAATCCTATTTAAGTACATACGACATGCAGAGCCACGCACTAGGTGTAGTCTTCCCTATCATGCTCACAACCACCCTGTGAGATAGGTACTATTATTATTTCCACTATACAGATGAAAACACTGAGATTCAGATGGGTTAAACACTACCTAACTCTACAGCTCATGAAATAACCACTCTCTTAACGCTGCCTCTTGTGTGTCTCTCATAGCTGGTTTCTGACTCACAGAGAGGTTACAGAGAAATACACAGGAGTTTCAAGTCTAGCCCTTGGCCCTCTCACTCCAAACCCAAAATACAATTCCTGGCATTAGAAGGCTATAAAACTAAAATTCATGAAAATGTGGCTAAATTAAAATCATGCTAAAAAAGGAATCTATTATATTCACTTCATTCAGGCCAATGTATTTGCATACCTTCATAAATGATACTGAACTCATGCTCCTGTAAAAAAAAAAAAAAATTAAACCACTTGGGTGCCTGAGTAGCTCAGTCAGTTAAGCGTCCAACTGCAGCTCAGGTCATGATCTCGCAGGTGGGGAGTTCGCGCCCCATATCAGGCTCTCTGCTATCAGTGCAGAGCTCGCGTTGGATCCTCTGTCTCCCTCTCTCTCTGCACCCCCTCCCTCAAAAAGAAACAAATACTTAAAAAAATTATACCATGCAACTCTAACCTCCACTATAACCCACACTAGTATTACTGCCTTGTACCTCTGACATCCTTTGAACTTGCAGAGAACTTACTCTGCATCTTGTGCTGCAGTTACTTGAAAACAATTGTTACCATGGTCCTCAGTTCCACATAGCTGCAAACACTAAGAGGTTCTCAGATGTGGCCCTGAAATGGCAGCACCAGTACCAACTCAGAATGAACTCACTGACCCAGGCCCACCCAAACTAGAGTTGCCAGATTTGGCAAAAAAAAAAACCAAAAGCAAGACCCTAGGTTAATTTCAAATTTCAGATAAACAATGGATTTCTTTTTTTAGTGTAAGTACAGTAGTCCCCCCTTACCTAAGGTTTCACTTTCCCTGGTTTCATTTACCCTCAGTCAACCCTGGCCCAAAAATATTAAATGGAAAATGCCAGAAATAAACAATTTCTACGTTTTAAACTGTGCACTATTTGGAGTAGCCTCAGATGAAATCTTGCACCACGCCCAGTCCATCCAGTCCCAGACATAGGTCATCCCTTGGTCCAGCATATCCATGCTATATGCACTGCCGGTTAGTCTCATATCGTAGGTATGTAGGTACAGGAAAAAATAGTGTATGTGGGGTTCCATCCCATCCATCATTTCAGCCATCCACTGGGGGTCTTGGAACGTATTCTCCTCATATAACGTGGGGGGACAACATACAAATATTGCCTGAGGCATACTTTAGAAATTAGTTACCATTTATCTGGAAGTCAAATTTAACTGGGCAACTCTACACCAGAGTCAAAACCCAATCAAAAACTCTGAAGGTGAATCTCAGCAATCAACTTTAATGGGTCCTCAAGATTATTCCAATGCATCTTTAAAGTTTGAGAACTACTGGCTTAGACTCAGTTCCCTCCCTCAGGGTCCCAGCCTTCTAACCTAGTCTGTGCCTACGTTAAATCCTTTGAGTAGGTAGCATCTATAACAGCTAACATACTTACTCAACACTCAAAAGGTACCCAGTACCATTTTAAGTATTCTCCATGGATTTCCTCTTTTAATCCCATTAAGAACCCCATTGAGGTCACCACTATTATTAACTAATATCATTTCACGGATAAGAAATTTCAGAATAAAAAAGGTCAAGCCCAGCATCCAACCAACCTGGGAGAGCCCACCCAACTTATGATCTTCCCTGTCAACTTTGCCATGCACATCAAATCCTTGGAATTAGCTTCCCTTTGGCTCCGAATTAGCTATGGTTCCCAATCTGTTTTGCTATGGTTATGAATGGAAAAAGTCTTTCCCAAGGCCACTAACTGGAACTCTAATTCAAACTAAAATGGGCACCCCAGAACCACATTTACCAAGTTAGAGGTTTCTATTCCAATTCCCCACTCGCCCGATTAGAACCCTGGGCTATCTACAGTTGGCAGGGTGGAGCTTGAGTTAACCTTGAACACCATAAATTCAGACTGCTGGACATGGTCTTAGCAACCTGAACTCACAGGCTTCAACTTGCAGTCCCAGAAGAACCAGTGGCTAGGCCTGAGGTGAAGACCTATCAACTCGCTGAGAGTAGAATTAATGTTGGTTTCCTCTTTGACCTCATAATTATATGTCAAAGGCTTTATATACTATAAACCTTGAATAAGTACTAAATGAATAGTGAAATCTTAGCCTCTCTCCTACTGGTCAGTCACCAAAATTCAGCATTTTGACTGGTCCTAACCTTCAAAACTGATCATTAGAAGTTGCTTTAGTAAGGTATAGTTAAAAGTATGACATGAGGGGCACCTAGATGGCTTGGTAGATTAAGTATCTGACTTTGGCTCAAGTCATGATCTCCTCGTTCATGAGTTCGAGCTTCACATCGGGCTCACCACTGTCAGTATAGAGCCTGCTTTGGATCCTCTGTCCTCCTCCCCCTCTGCCCCTCCCCCGTGCATACACTCTCAAAAAATTAGCTTAAGAAAATAAGGATGACATGAAGTGACTAAATCATCTAATTTAATTTCTTATTTAAGTGGAGAAAGAGGACAAAAAGGTTAAGAACTTGACTTGACCTGCAACTGAGTAGGCAAAGTACAAGCACTCCTGTGAAGCAAATCATCCTTCCATAAAGTTCAATTTGACTCATACCATGTCAACAAAAATAAATTCTCAGCACCTTCACTTTTTCTCGAGAGTAACTCCATTCTACAGAATCATGCTCAGAAGAGTGACTCAGCAACAAATTCTGATAGAGTGGTTGATGTCCAAGAGAGTGGTCTCAGTATTGTAATTAATTCAATTCCTGGCAATTGTGCCTCAACAATTTTCTACCATCACCCAATTTTGCATTCATGTTCCAAGTGGGAGAAAGTATATTTGAACCACTATGTTTTAAGGCCCTCTTCTGCAAGGTCTTCATCTAGTATTGGGTTTGTCTCATTTTTCCCAACTCATGTCACTTAGTTTTACCAAATCCATTTCCATGAAAACAGACAGGAAAGGTGGACCATGTATCAGACACCTCCCACTCAAACCACACATAACTAGGCTGCAGCTGGTGCAGATTCAATTCAACTGTTAATAGGTGGGTTTTTAGAGGAAATGCTCTAACAGATAAATGCGCTCGTCTTTAGGTTCTTAAAAATAAATAGGGCATCCTAATTTTTCTATATAAGCAAACCCATCTGACCCAGGCAACAATAGAAAAGAGGAAATAAAGTGACATATAATGATGGGGAAGCAAATGGATAAAGAAAAGTGGAAACCTCACAGCCAGTAGCAGCTGCAGCTCAATGAAACTCAATGCTCACAAGAGAGCTAATTTGCCCAATTTTGATTTACTCTTTAGAAATATACACTTCTTGGGGCACCTGGATGGCTCAGTCAGATCAGGACTTTGGCTCACGTCATGATCTCACGGTTTGTGAGTTCAAGGGCCCCCCCCCCCCAATTGGGCTTTCTGTCAGCAGAGAGACCACTTTGGATCCTCTGTCTCCCTCTAGTTCTGCCTCTTCCCCGTGCACTCTTGCTCTCTCTCTCAAAAATAAATATTTTTTAAAAATGATCACCAATGGCAGAGTGTGACAACCCACCAGCATACATCAAACCAATGCAGTTTAACACTCAACCTCCCAAATGCTGACCACAAATAGTCCTCCTTGCCCTGAAATAACCATTTGAAAAAATTTTTTAAGTGGCACTGAAGTGACCACAATGATTTCATCCTCCTTCCATGACTTCATGAGTCACCAGCCTATCCCTGCAGGCCAGGACGTTCCTAATGAGTCCTTCTATTATTAAAATTAATTAGTACTCAGTTTGGCCACAGGGGGGCTAGCGGTACAAAAATGTGATGACTAACCCAGGGACTAAAAATTAAAAGCTCTTATTAAGAGGCACCAGGATTAGTAAGGACACATTAAGATCCTTTTATTTTAGATTTCATAAGTAACAAGGTCCCAGTATGATACATGAGCCCCATAATGCATTAGTTGTATCATTAGACACTACAATGACTCAATGCCCTCAATCCTTCTTTCAATTTGTTGCCTTCATACAAAACAAGAATATTTCAGCTGCCCTTATCTGAAACTAATTGCAATTTTCCAGCTCTTCACACACTTGCAGAAAACAGCTATGGTTAAACTAAAGCTAATATTTTCCTAGGTAGGAAAGAACTCTATTTGTCAGGGGGATGCCATAACTACTGAAGCAATGAGACCTAATAAAAATAACAAGTCTGGAAGTGCCAGATGAATGGGATTTAGAGAACCACGTGAACCGGAAGCACAAGGCTGCAATTTCAGGAAGCAGAGGAACCAAGGAAAACAGAACCCGAGAGTCAGAGAGGCGCCCTGAGACTAATCCAGAGGTTGGGCGGGGCCCAGGGAAACTTCTCTTGCTGCCTTCTCCTGGTCTACCATGGCAGAAGAAACCAAACGCTGGGCCCGGGCAGTATGGAGCAGGAAAGCAGAGCTGACAGAGAGCAAAAGCACCCTTCCCAGAAGCTCAACTATTTCGTAACAGTAAAAAGCAAATGAACAAACACAAATAGAGTCATCACTCCAACTACTGAAGAACCGCCAAGGTAATCCGGTCTCAATGAGTCAAGGAATGGCATTTAAAACAGACGGAAGCCAAGTATAAATTATTTCTAGGATTTCCAGGGCTCTGGCCTGTACTGTACAGGTGGTAGCCAAGTAGGGAGACTGGCTTCTTAGAAACCCTTGAGGAAAAGAAAAATGAAGACTTAATAAAAGGGTATCGGCAAATACTGGTTTAAGAGGATAGAGAGGAACCTAATTACCTCTGGTACAAAACTGGGTTTGTACAACTTTAAATATTTCCAACAGTGATAATCACCTTTTTGCAAAGACAGGTAGTGCTCCCGGGCTATCCAAGGTGGATCCAACCTCACTCACCACAACCGAGACTACAATGTCAAAGGCCGGCTTCTGTCAACCTTACCTGCATAGAGCAGTGGTCAAGTGAGCAGACATAGGCTGAGGTTATCTGAAAAGTGGTCCCTCTTCTTTATTTTTTAAAATTTATTTATTTATTTTGAGAGAGAGTGTGCGTGTGAGAGAGAGCAGGGGAAGAGCAGAGAGAGCGGGAGAGAAAGAATCCCAAGCAGGCTCCGCACTGTCTAGCGCCAGAGCCCGACATGGGGCTCAAACTCACAAACCATAGATCATGACCTGAGCCGAAATCAAGAGTCAGACACTTAACTGACTGGGCCTCCCGGGTGCCTCAGAGCCTTCCTTTTTCTGACAACAAGGGGACAAACTGAGGCGTCCCATCGCTTCCCCTCTCGCCTCAAATGTGAATACAATGACTTCACTGCAGCAGCCATCTTGTGACCACCTGAGAGAAGCCAAAAGAACTGTACAGAATTAGCTCTGATTTCACTGAGTCACTGAACCAACTGTCTATCTCCAAACTTCTGTGAATAAGCAACTACAATCATCAGGTTTTCTGTTACATAAACTGAATGCATTCTGAACTGATACAAGTGCCATTTCTGTATCCTAAAATTCAACCCCTATGGAAAGAAGGTGCAACCCCGTCATGTACCTCAATGTAAATAGTCATTTCTGAGTGGCAGGACTATAGGAAACCTTTATTTTCTTCTTTTACTTAGTATTCCTAGATTTTATATTATTATTGCATGAAGCTTTATTTGGTTAAGGAGAAATTACAAATATTCATTTGACACTAATATGGCCATGTAAGATACTTTAACGTAAGAGATAGGTTGAAAAAAATGGAGTTATACCACAATTCTAGAAGTAAGTCTCTGAATGAGAAACCAATTCTGAGCTTATAAATCTATATATTCAATATATTCCCATCAGAAACACACAAAGAAAGATGTGTAATGGAACTTGGCATGCTAATTCTCACTTTTATCTGGAAGAACAAACACCAGCCAATAATGTTTTCTAAAAGAAAAAAAGTACAAAGTACTTGTTCTNGGACGCTCAACCAACTGAGCCACTCAGGCGCCCCTTGTTCTACTGGTTTCTAAGAACAATGGCACACAGGGGCACCTGGGTGGCTCAGTCGGTTGAGCGTCCGACTTTGGCTCAGGTCATGATCTCACAGTTCGTGGGTTCGAGCCCCATGTCGGGCTCTATGCTGACAGCTAGCTCAGAGCCTGGAGCCTGTTTCGGATTCTGTCTCTCCCTCTCTCTCTGACCCTCCCCCGCTCATGCTGTCTCTCTCTCAGAAATAAATAAAACATTAAAAAAAATTTTTTTTAGAAAGAACAAAGGCACACAGCACTGAACAGGCACAGGTAAATAGCTAAATTATAATTTCTAGAGAGCCCAGAACCTTACCCATGTACCTAAAGTACAATGGGCAGGCCTCTAAGGAAGTATAAGCCTTTTATTAGTCACTACCCTTTTATCCCTATTGTTCTGGTTGGGGCTGACTACATGACTTCATTTCTAGGACACTGTGAAGGGCGGCTGACCTAAACTGAAACTTTTGGACTGAAGAGCAAAATCAGTCTCTTTCTGGGTGGATGAAAAGCCCAGGAACCACTTACAAAAGGATGGTCTACAGTAGGAAATCAGAATGAAACCAAGTAGTAGATAGGAGGATGAGAAATGGAGAGAAAGAAAGAAAGTGAATGAAAACCTGAAGGCATCTGAGTCCCCAAGTCATAGCTGTTATCCCAGAAAAGGTTTATTTAAAAAATGTTAAAAACCAAGAAGCTGTAAAGAAAAAGGCAAAATTAATGACATAAAACCGAAAGTTTTTGCATAATGACAGATATTGAAAACAAGGTTTAAAAATGAACAACAAAAAAATAAAAATAAAAATGAACAAACTGAGAGAAAATAATTTTGTCATATTTACTGAAAAAGGATATCCAGAATATGGACAAATCAATAAGAAGTAGAGAAAAATGGCCAAGGGATCAGAATCTGACAATTTGGGGAAAAAAAGAAAATAGAAATACATACCAAATGCAAGCCAAAGTTGGGGGTAATTGGCTGAACTGCTTAAAATCAGATAAGCATTTTATGCAATTACTATATATTATCCCACATTTCTCCTCTTGAGCCCTTCAGTCTTAAAACAGTAGAGAGGGCTAACATGGCCAGTTTATGAGACCCCTGGAAATACCCTAGCTGGGTACAGAATTCCATTCTTCCGCCCCTCATACGTCTCTTAGAGGCCACCACCGGTATCACTCTCCTTCTGAGCAACTTGAAGTTTATTACGTGATGGGAACAAGTATCAATCGCGTTAACTCTGACATCTTAAATGATCAGGATTCCGTTACATATAATTTATATCTTTTCTCTCTTCAGTGAATACATACATCTATGTCTACGGGGACTACCAGAAAAACATGAAGCATTAATTCCTTTAAAACTGAAAAGAGAGAATAGGAAAGAGATTTAAAGAATACATGTAACATTTGTTTGCAGTTTCCAAAATTATTGTCCTACCATTAAAAGCAGGGAGGTGTTAGCTTAAACACACTTTTCCCACTAAAGTAGTTAATGCCTACACACCCCAAAATGCCTCAGGTATTTTATGAACTTAAAAGAGATGATTAGCCATACATCTAATTGAAGAAACTGATTACTATGAAGTTATAACCAAAAGCTGAAATATAAAATATGCAATAACTCTTAATTTTGTTATACCTGAACCCTACGAAGCCACAATTCTAACTAACACTTTTATTAGATTTCCCTTTTACACATTTCCTGGGAACCACATTTATAACAGATTTCCAGGACAAAAATGTTTTTACTAAAAAAAGAAAGAAGAGAACCAAAATGTCAGCTAACATTTCCTTTCAGGAAGCATCTCACCGTGGGTGTTATAACAGGCATATTTCGGCTTTGATCAAGGAATAAAAAGCAGATGAATTAACAAACATATGACATAGGTCAGAAACAACGCGTGAGGCGAAAACACTTACCATACTAATTCCCCATGTTTGTGCTCTTTTAAGTACAATGAAAAATGGACTCCTGGATTTGAGCAGTTGGTATCAGGAGAATTTTACTATTCACAGCTTCATAAGTATCATGCTTGTTTTATGCACCACACACCTGTATCTCATTATCTTGACAGGTTCTAAGGGTATAAATCTAGTAACTATTTATTTAAAGTAAAATTCTAATTTTTTTAAAAGCTCATGAAAAATGCAAAGCTTTATTGTAAAAGTGAATCATGAACACTGGGCTCATGAAATCCGTAGGCCGTTTATAAAATGCATATGGCATGTATCAATTAACTGGCAGAGAATCAATAATGCAACTCGATTTTTATGTTTGTTGTACTTGGGAAGGAGGAGAGGAGGCCAGGTGGTATTGAAGAGTGTGATACCTACAACATTCTAAGAAAAAGGAGTTGAATAAAAGCTGTATAAGTTAGTTGAAGGGATGAGTACGTTTCTCCGTGATCAAATACCCCAGTTACCTGTTCTAGGTTAGCTGCTGTTTTCTGAAGACCTCAATGGCCAACGCGATGCTGAGGCTGCTGAGGTTAGAGGCACTCAGATTCCAAAGAATTTCTCTCTCTGACTTGACTCATACTCACTCACCTCGGAAATACACGGGAACAGAAAGGATCAACGAAAGATCTGGGCAGGAAATCCAATCCTGTCCTTGGATGTGGGGAAGGTTCCCTGGCTTGCCGGCTTCCTCTCTTTTCACTTCTACTTCACTGTGGATTATCCAACATAAAGTCCTTAGTCCTCTGCTCTTGAATCCACCGACTGCCTCAGCATTTCATTCGTCATTTCCACTGATACCCACCCAAACCACTCCCTTAACATCTTTTCCTCATATCCAGCCCCATAATCATTCCCAAAGTGGTTCATTCACCTAAGACTCCCTTTGTAGGTCTCCAGCATCTAAGCATAAATGCCCATCTTTAATACCAAAATTCATCCTTACCATGGTATTTGTTTCTTTAAAAAGCTGATATGGCATATTCTATTGACTGCAAAGTTGGAACCTGACTGCTCTTTCTTACTGGCCAGTGTGAGAGTCATGAATTTGGCAGTGATGCAGGGACAGGAGATGGAGGGGAACAATAAGGACCTGGACGCTAACATCAAGTTCAACTTAACAAAATGAGATGGAAAAAGTAGGACAAGAAATCTTCTCTCAAAATAAGAAGAACGGACTCTAGATATGTATGGAAATTCCATTTAGGATAAGAATCAGCGACAGGAAACAGCCAGAAGGGACTATTTGTACTGAAATACAAGCCATTAACTTGAGCCAAGCTAACAGCAAATGACTGCAGTGGCGACTGCTGGCTGCAGATAATTAGTTTAGAACCTATTTTAACATGAATATTTTATCACGCAGCACAAAACTCGTTACAGAGAAGAATTAGAGAGCCAGGACGTCTGAAAGCTCTGGAGAGGTGATCTGTCAGCTCCCAATAAAGAGCCTTCTAGGAGAAAGCAGGTTTAGTGATTCAGCAAGACTGGATTTCATTAAAGTTATAGCAATCCGTTAGGAACATCTCTGGTGACAGAGAGTACTGGTACCAAGCTACACAGTAACAGTGTCACTATGGGCACCAACTGACAGGAAAAATGAAGTCCGTGAAAAGTCACCTCAGGTGCTGAGAATTTTTGCAGTGATGTACACATCCCGTTTTCTGTCAGAAACAACCCAATATGCCTGCCCAGTTCTATCATAAAAGCATAACTACCTTGTAGGCTTATGTATATAAAAGGTGAAACATTCAAAATTTTGAAAATGAAAAAAACTGCATTTTGCCTGCTATGCAGAAGTGCCGTGCCATTATTTTTATTTCAAAAACGGTTGTGTACCGAGTGTGTGTGTTATCAGAGCTAACAACCATTGGTACCAGTCTTTTGTGCATTATCTATTTAATCCTCAGAATTTACCCTATGAGGCAGTTACCACTGTTGTCCTTATTTTGTAGATGACAAAATACTAAAGTGATGTTCAAGTATATGTCTAAAGTCATGCACCTGAAGGAGCAAAGACAAAATTTAAATTTAAATTCAGCAGTCTGGGGCGCCTGGGTGGCTCAGCGCCCTGAGTCTCTGACTCTGATTTCACGATCCCAGGGTCACGAGCCCCAGATTCTCTCTCTCCCCTGCTTGCCCCCCCCCCTCTAAAATAAAAATATACATACAGACACACATACATACATACATACATACATACATACGGCAGTCTGATTCTGAAGTCTGTGTTCTATGTGTATTTCATGGAACCCTGGGACTGAATATAAAGCTGTTTCATAGAAAAAGGTAATGACTTTTAATAAATAAAATAAATATAAATAGGGGCATATAGGTATTAATCAAAAGAGGAAACTATAGTGAAGAAATAAATGTACCTAAAAACAAATAAATTATAGGTATCTTTGAGGATGAGACGTGAAACGTCCTGCCTGGGAAAAGAGTTAACACACAGCTAATGTACTACCATCTTCTTAACCACTACACACCAAGTGACCTGCAAAGAGAAAAGGTATTTTAATTATTGCTACTTTTTCAATCTATATCCAGACACGTTACTCTCTGCAAAGAACAGACAAATCTCCACAGCTCCCTAGGCTGATGGAGACTCAATAAATATTTGTTCATTGTTATTTAGATAAATAACTTGCCCAGGCCATTCTGTGTTACAGGAATTAATCCATACCCAGGGGCATTACAGGCTAGATTCAATTTTCCAATAACTTCTAATCCACTGCTTTCCCAAATATTTTCCATCCATAGCAATGTTTTAGAGGTTTCGATATATTTTAGACATATTGCTATACATAAGGGGAGCTAGAAGATGAAGAATCTTATGCTCGTTAATCCGTCTTTTTTAAATTGGAAGTATAATTGGGGCGTCTGGGTGGCTCAGTTGGTTAAGTGTCTGACTTCGGCTCAGGTCATGATCTCATGGTTTGTGGGTTCGAGCCCCCACCAGGCTCTATACTGACAGCTAGCTCAGAGTCTGGAGCCTGTTTCAGATTCTGTGTCTCCCTCTCTCTCTGACCCTCCCCTGCTCACACTGTCTGTCTGTCTGTCTCTCTCTCAGAAATAAATAAAACGTTAAAAAAGTTCAACTGAAGTATAACTAACATACAGTGTTACATTACTTTCTGGTGTATAATGATTCAACAATTCTATACAATTCTCAGTGCTCATCAAGATAAGTGTACTCTTAATCCCCTTTATTTACCCATTTCTCTACCACTTCCCCTCTGGCAACCAACAGTTTGTTATCCGTTAACCCATCTTTTGATTCCATAGACATTTACTGCATGTAAGTTGAAAGGTACATGGTGATAAAAAAAAAATAATTAACAATAGGATTCTTGTTCATAAGGATCTCATAGTCAAGTATGGGAGACAAATGTATAAATAAAAAATTGTAATACAATGTGATGATTATTAATACACAGGGAATTACCGAAATAGGAAAGAGAAGACATTAAGAGGCCAGGTAGGGCTCTATGGATGAAAAGTGACACACAGAATGGTAGGCAGGCCTAGGACAAGAGCAGATTCAAGTACATTAATAAAGAAAAAATGACAATGAAGAACAAGTCTAAAACCTGAAATAGCTTCTGTGAATCCTGATGTATGGTAATTTTATTAGAGAAAAGTCAGTTGTGCTGTACTTTGAAGCACAGATATGGTGCCACAGATAACCATCCTAGCACTGGATGAAGGTTGAAGGACAGAGGCAATGAACTTCTCTACCAGAGATCAACTTATTTTGATATTGACAAAAATTGTAACATTTCTTTTTATTTTTATTTTTTTTTTTTAGTTTTTATTTTTTTTTTGAGAGACAAAGCATGAGCAGGGGGAGGGGCAGAGAGAGAGGGAGACACAGAATCTGAAGCAGGTTCCAGGCTCTGAGCTGTCAGCACAGACCCCAACGTGGGGCTCAAACCCAAAAGCCATGAGATTATGACCTGAGCCAAAGTCAGATACTCAAGCAACTGAGCCACCCAGGGGCCCCCAAAATTGTAACATTTCTATTTGTGGTATAATGAGCTTAGGAACCTAGAATTTAAACATTTTTCAAGATTCTTCTTGCTCGAACCTTATTAACAATAAAGACTCTTGTAAGAGAATAGTATTGAACCTCTGAAAGCTAAAGCTTAACATTTAATCAACATGTGATAATACAGTCTGTAAAATTACATAGCTTTCAGGAACAGGCCTGGGCTGCATTCTTACAGAAATGAACATGGGATAAAGTATGACCTGAGAAAAGCTGACATTCAGATATCTCAATTTATATAACAGATAAACTGAAATTTTTCAATATATAATTAAGTTTTTTCACTTTGAAGATAGCTCACTTCTGCATTCCTCTAAACAGCACATTTCCCAAGGAATTTACATAAGACCTAAAATGTGTATTATTTTATTTTATAAAATATTTATTTTATAAAATAAATTTTATAGATCTACATGAAATCTACTTACCAGGTAAAACAAAGTTTAAGCACCATAGAATAGACATGCATGGTGGCAGAAGGCACAAGTGACATGCTACAATCGAGTTAAAAACCTACCACAACTTTAAATTTTCCAACAGAAAATAAAATCTGTGATCACCTCTCACCATTTTGGGAATGTGGAAAATCCGACTGGGTCATACTGACTTACCCTGGCTGTCATCCTTATTTCTAGTTCCCATTATCTACTCCATTTCTATTAAAGAAAATTTGGGTCTAGTAAAGGGAGGAAGATTCTTAAAGGCAGAAAAGCATGTTTGAGATGGACTTTGGAAGACAGATTTTATTGAGTGGATACATATTGAGTTTAGAAGGGAGACAGGGCTCTAGGTAAAACTAACAACACATTCAAAGGCACCATGGGTGGCAAATATAAAGAGCCCGAATACCACAAAGTTCAGGGAATGCAATGAGAGGGAGAAGTATACAAAGAAAGTAACAGTTGGGAGAGTAGACAGGTGGCACACTGAAGTCTTGAAAAGGAAAGCAACATATTTATATTATTTGAGGACCACTCAAGACAGTCCATAAAAGCCAGAGATGGAGAATTTCTTTAGTAGAACACAGATGTAGTCCAAGTGTGAGGTAGCAAAAGGCCTGAATCAACTGGGGCCGTGGGAATAAGAAAATATGAATTACAGACATACTGTGATTAATAATATCTTTTACACGTAGGTTGCACTTTAAAAAACCACTTTATATCTGTTATATTTGATTCTCATAATAATTCTATAATGTAAGTAGGGTATATAATACTGTCCATACCTTATCAATAATGACTCAGTGCCTGAGATGTGCCCAATGTTACCTGCCTGCTATTAAATGGCAAAGATAGTATTAGAGTTCAGTGCATGTCAACCCAAGGGCCCTTCAACTAGACAAGAAAAGCAAAGAGATCAGACACGAGGAAGGGTAAGTTCTGGTCCTTCCTTTGTTATGTCAAACATAGTTTGTTCAAAGATTTATTAATTTTGGGGGGTGCCTGGGTGGCTCAGTCGGTTAAGTGTCCAACTTCGGCTCAGGTCATGATCTCACAGCTCGTGGGTTCAAGCCCTGTGTCGGGCTCTGTGTTGACAGCTAGCTCAGAGCCTGGAGCCTGTTTCAGATTCTGTGTCTCCCTCTCTCTCTGACCCTCCCCTGCTCACACTGTCTCTCTCTCTCTCTCTCAGAAATAAATAAAAAACGTTTAAAAGATTTTAAAAATTTATTAATTTTGGAAGAAGATAAACATATATAATAAGATGTGCTTTGAATTCATAAATATACAAATAAAAAAATGTTTTTTTAACAAGAAAACATGGTGTTTATTACTTTACACCAGACACTGTGCAAGGGGCTATGAATACTGTGGTGGATACATTCATGTGGACTGACTGGGCTGACTGTGTTGATTAGATGCATATGATCAATTCTATCACCAGCCCCAACTGGAGATACCTCTCCCTCCAAGCCCATTCCAAGTAACCATCGAGTCTAGGCAATAACCATTCAATTTGCCATATGTTCCTGGTGGGGGGGGGGGGGGGGGTNAACTTTAGATATCAATAGTGATGCCTCAATCTCCCTAACATGTGGGTATTAAATAAAAATACTGCCAGTTAGGGGGGCCTAGGTGGCTCAGTTGGTTGAGTATTCGACTTTGGCTCAGGTCATGATCTCATAGTTCATGAGTTCAAGCCCCGCATCGGGCTCTGTGCTGACAGCTCAGAGCCTGGAGCCAGCTTCAGACTCTGTGTCTCACCCTCTCTCTGCCTCCACCCCCTGCTTCGTTCCACTGTGTGTCTCTCACTCAAAAATAGAGAAACATTAAAAAAAAATTTTTTTAATACCCCCAGTTAAAAGTCTCAGATGTCTGCTAAACTGTAAATAAGAAGTACCTTTTCATTTTTACATGACAACAGTAACGCAGACATCCTCAATGATTTCTGCCCTGTCTATTAAAACTCCTGCTCTGAAGAGAAGCTAAAATATTTAAAACACAATGTAAAACAATGCTGGCTGACACATAAACCAATAACTCTGTCTGGAGCTTAGAGAAGCATTTTTATGAGGTCTGAAAACCAGGTTCGGTGGAGGCTTTTTTTTTTTTCGGAAATCAAAGATTCTTAATGATATAAAACAACTGCATTATCGGGCAGTCAGAATGCAACTAATTTTATTACTTTTTATATTCAATCAAAATGCCAAATGCTATTCACAACACCATTATTCCTGAACCATGAAAACATGTTTAAATTCATTATTATTATTACATTTAAGGATGTCCAAAATGATCTAACTCTATCTTCTCTGAAGACTCAATAAGATTAAAAAAAATTAATTTTCCTCTCCACTCCACAAGTCAGAAATGGATACACTGCTCCCCGCTGTTAATGAGGTAATAGCAACACTACTGCTATAGCACTAATGCACTTACTTAATGAATTATTTTTTTGTCTTGGTAATCACTATAATAACAGTAGCTCATCCCAAACCTCAGCATTTTAACACTGGCATTTCCATATTTAGTTTGCTTACCTCTTGGACAAATTTAAATGAATGAAAAGCAGCTAGATCACAGGTGGTGAGGACCCCAAAAGAAATACCATATGGAGATCCATATGCTTTGGCACTTTATCAGCATGTGACAGGATCCTGGAATATAACTTCAGAATAACTGACATCCCCTCTGTATCAATTCTCTGTACTGGTGCTCTAGAACATTCACATTTTAAACCTTATGCTAACATAGTCTCTAACTACTGAATGCAGTAAATCAAAATGCACAGCAGTTACTTTTCTCCTTCCAAAAAAGTAAACAGAGCAATTTCAAAACAACTCAAATTACAAAAACATTATCTCCCTGTACTCCTAAGGCAACAAAATTGGAAGATGAATCTTTCTTTCTGAAGAAAAGCCTGGAAAAAAAAAAATCAAATGTCAAAGCAGTGAGTAGCTACGGCCGTGCAGTTGATGTATGCAGAATGGAAGCCTCTCTCTCACCTGGCACAAGCCACACAGCAACAGACTGATGTATGAGGAAGCATGCTTTGCATCACGTTTTTCATTATACGATGACCAGAAGCCTCTCTGAGGGAATAATTTATCAGTCGTGGTTCAAGCAGAGGAAGACTACCAGTAGGAATAAAGGTGAAGAGATTACAAGGAAGTGACTGGGGTCTGGCGAGGAAAGGCTGAGATCCACAGGGCAGGCTCTCGGGAAGGGCAGGGGCTCCCTCTCAGGCCCACACTGAAGCTGTCGTCCAGACAAGAATTTCTTCTTCAAAGAAGTGGGGCAGCTCTGCTTTTAAGGCCTTTTGCTGGTGGAATCAGGCCCATCCATATTATCTAGGATCCCCTCCCCCCACCGCCCCGCACTGAAAAGCCAAATGACAATGTACTTCAATCATAGCTACAAACACCTTCCCGGCAACGGCTAGATTAGTGCTTTATTGAATAAACAAGGGAGTGTGGCCTAATCAGGTTGGCCCCTCAGGAAGATCATCACAGGTAATCCTTTGGAAGCTAGCACCAGTCCCTCACCTGTGGGGTGAGGGGACAGTGAACGACACTCAGGCAGTTCTATGTTGGCTAAATTTGAATGCTTATGCTTTTCTAACTCATACAAATGGATGCTACAATGGAAAAAGTCTTACATTAATGATGCTGCTGGTGGTAATAACAGGCCATCACTCTTGAATAACGCCGGTATCATTAATACTAGAAATTGCTCAGAGAGAGGTTTTGCAGTCTTAACCAAGGAGCTCAGTTAAAAAAACAAAAAATTATTGTAAATTCACGCTGGAAAAATAACTGGCATTGTAAATGGCAACCATAACTGTGTAACAAAAGAAGCCTAAACAGGGTGTGGCTTTGAATATAACTGAATACAGTACACTCTGCTATGAAAGGGTGGGCTATGGGAGAGATCCATTCTGAGAGTACCAACTGCCGTCTGGCGGTCTGCTTGATCTTGGGGTCACAGTGGTACACAAGGGAGACATGGTACTTGCCCTCAGAGAGTTTATTTAGTAAATATAAATCATTTACTGCAAACACCTCTTCCCTACCAGTGTAGGGTTGTTTAATACCTAATGAAAGTGACAAGAGTTTCGTAACAGAAACCGTGGCTTCAATTCAAGTGCAAAAACATCTTACAACACACTTCACAAAAATTTTGATTCGTAAGAAAACAGATCAGTTGAGAAACAAAATTCATGGGTTTCTTACCTCTTATGGTGAATAGAAAGTACTAGGCATATACATTTCAAATTTAAAGCTGTCAGGGAACAGAAATGTCAGAGAGAAATGTGCATTTTAATCCACAATGGACGCGATGATAGTTTCAAAGTCGTATCAGTAGGTAGAAAAGGTTAGACTAGTATGTAATAGAAATGAAGGATGAAATCTGCATTCCAGGCTTTCACCTGCCAACATTTCTTGTGTTTTCCTTGGTCGAAATACACACACACACACACACACACACACACACACACACATACATATATATATATGTGCATATGTATATATATAAATATAAGCAGAATAATATTCTTGAACAGATGAAAACACAACACAGAAAGTGACTGATAAGTAAATGTCAACTTAGAGAATGTTCTGTAGTATCAAACAAAGGTTCTATTCTTGGCTCGTCTTTGGTCAGCCTTTTACTTTTCCACAACATGGATGAAAAAATATAGCCAAATGCATATCATGTTCATGCATGCCATGAGACTGGGAAGACAATAAAAACAATTAAGATCTCAAGTGATCATGACTGTCTGGAGCTATGCACCCAAGCTACGATGAAGAAAATTTAAAGGAATAAAGATCAAGGTCTATAATAAAGGAGAAAAATCAGCCATGTAAGGATACAAAAGTATCTAGAAAAGGCAAATTCATAGGGACAGAAAAGGTACCAGAGGCTGGGGGGAAAGGAAAGAGAATGGCTATAAAGGTGCATTAGGGAACTTTTGGGAATGAGGAAATGTTCTATATATTGGTTGTGGTGATGGTTACATGACTGTATATATTTGTCAAAACTCATCAAATAGTCCACCTAAAAGGAGTGAATTTTACTTTAATTAAATCACAATAAACTTGATCTTAAAATGGACAAACCTAGCTTTAAAACAGTACCACTGAAGAACCCTTAAATGTCAGTATGAATCAACAGAGTAACTAGCTATGAAATATTTAGAGTAGGCGTACCTGGGTGGCGCAGTCAGTTGAGCATCCGACTCTTAACTTTGGCACACGTCATGACCTCACAGTTCGTGGGATCAAGTCCTGTGTTGGGTTCTGTGCTAACAGTAAGGGGCCTGTTTGGGATTCTCTCTCTCCCTCTTTCTCTGGCCCTCCTTTGTTCCTACTTGCTCTCCGTCTCTCACAATAAATAAACATTAAAAAAGATATATCTAGAGGAATATTGGATTAACAGGTGTACAGTTTCTAGAACAAGGAAGTAAATCATCCAACTCTCCTCTAGACAGATCAAATCATGTCTGTAATGAGTATCCATTTTTGTAAGAGTAATTTGAACCAACCTAAATAGTCAAGAATATCAAGCAGAGTATCAAGAGCACTGGAAAGCCAGAAATTATAAAGTAGGAACTGAGGGTTTTTATCTGGAAAAGAATAGTCTCAATGGGAATGTGCGGGCCATCTTCATGTATCTCAAGGGCTGCCATGAGAGACTGAGATGACATGGCCTTCTAAGGCTAAATGGGGTCACACTATGACCAGTATGTTTAAAGCACAGATGTAGACTGGGAAACTAGCTGAAGAAGTAATGGTGAGAGAATTCAAGCATTAGAATAGTCCATCCGTATGGCTTTTCAAATCCTTTAATATTGAAAACACTTCAAGTGAGTGATGAACGTAAAATCTAAATACTTTTGTGACCGTAAGAATGTGAAGAAATAAGAGCAAGAGAAGTTCCAGTTATGATATCCAGTGGGAAAGGGGAAAGAACCTATTGTGTATTAAATGACTAGCTGGTATCAAACGCTGTTCTGTGTATTTCATACACATTGAATCCCGAGAATAAACCACTGAAGTGGGCATTACTACAAGTCCATCTTTAGTAAAGAGGAAATTGAGGCTCAGAGAAGTTCAATAACCAGTTCAACCTCTAAAAACTGGTAGAGCTAGGATTCTTATTTGGATTTGGCTCAAAAGCCCACACCATGTCCACTGAACACCCATATGATTCCCAGAGGTAGGATTTAGTTATCTGGAAAATTAACTTTTGAGAGACGTTTCATTTCTTAATGATACAAACAAATGAGGCATCACTACACTTTTTCTCCAGAAACCAAGAGTCTTGAACCTGAAGTGTTACAGGGGTGAAATATCTCTTTTAGGAATATTTGGCAGAGAAAATAGCTACCATGCAAGCAAGGAAAAAAAAATTGTTTAATCTTTTTGTCCCTTGCAAATTTTCAACCACTAAGCTTATACACAGATCCCCTGGCTTTGAAAAACCCAAAGTGAAATGGAATTAAAAACAAAATAATCAGAACAAAAGGTGAAGAGTTATCCTCCTACTCATTCGAGTCTTATCGCTCCATTATTTCATGTATGAGACACAAAGCTCTGAAGCATGCTGACCAGGAAAAAAGAAGGAAGGAAATCTACAAATGGAAGATAACAAGGTTTTTTCTGCACCCAATCAACCCGGCACATCACTATCCTGTTGCTTTAGAAACAGAACATAAAAAGGTTACTGCTTTAATTCCCTTGATTTGGTTAAACCTCAGATTTGACAAAATACCATCTAACAAACTTATTAGCATGGTCTTGGCGAATAAGAATAGAGAAGAAGGGAAACTGACAGTGTTGAGGTTCTGAAATTTCAGTTAAAATGCAGAAGAAACAGGTATTAGACACTGTGCGGTGACCTAATTTAATTTGTTCTAGGAGCTGATAAAAATGGGTTCTGAAGTCCTTAATCCTGAGTGACAAAGAAAAGACAATTTCAAAACAAAGATATCAGAACCACATGGAGAAGTAAGGTAAATCAGTTTCCTACTGGGAAAACAAATGAATGGCGGAAGTTACTATAAAAGTCACTTTACCAGCAGGAATTGTACTAGATTTCAATTTAACTTGATCTTTAAATGATTAGAGGACTAGAAGGAAGACAGATAAAACATTAGTCCCTCCACATGCTGTGATTATCAAGATTTAAAAATTTATTTCAGATCTGAAAAAAAAAATCAAAGCACAAACACCTGGTAAAATTGTATCTTCAACATGTATTTTTCAGTCTATCTGAGTATAATTTTCATGTTAGGTTGCAAGCAGAGATAATGAGGAATCTTTTGTTCTCTTCAGGAAATATATGCTGAGATCTTAACACTTTCATTTTCCCAAAGCACCATTATTTGGTGCTAAAAGCCAGCCCCCCCCCAAAAAATATATATGTATATGTAATAATCAAATCGTAGCCCCTAGCCTTTACTATTTAACTTCGTTCAGAAAGGTATAATTCAAAATTTTCTAAGTAATGCTATTTCTTGGAGAAATAAGATAAACCTAATTTCATTTATAGGCTAACTAAAGACTGAGGATCCATTTATCATTTTTAAAATGCTAGCCAGCAGATAAGATTAGTTTCTGTCACTCACAGCACTGTCAAGATGACTCAATATGATTGCAAAGTCGATTTTTATGGCCATATTTGAACAAATAATAAATGTTCCCATGGAGGCTTCAGTTTGAAGATCTCCAAGAATTTGACTGATATAGAGGATAAACGACAAGCACGCTTCCACCAGTAGGTTCATTTTATAATCTCATACTCCTGTTTTCTAAAGATGGAGAAGAAGCCACTAAAAGTATTAAAGCCTTATAAAAGCAAGATAGAAATAAAACTCAAAGCAACTGTGATTACTGTAGCTGAAGAAAAGACAGCATAAGGGTAACCTAATAATAGTTATTAAATCTATGAAAGCTTATTGTCTGAAGGATGGGTCAAGCTGAGCAACCCAAGCAAAAATGGAATTAAAGAATTAGGTGAAATGAAGAAAGGAACTTGCCCACAGTATAACCATTAGATACTGAAAGTATAGAAACTCTCCTCTGAAACTCAACGCTGAGGAGTATCAACTGAACAACAGCTTGGGTGGAGTCAATGGAATTAAATTATATCTGGATACCTAAGGTAATCTACTGAAACTCTCAAGAAATAATGAAATGAATAGAAATGGTCAATTAAATACAAACATAAAAATATGTCTTAGGGAAAAAATCTCAGGCTGTAGAAATTATATTGGGGTATTCAATTTAGATGCAAAGGGAGTTTTGGAAGAGTTATAAAAAACCTGATTGCCTTCGTAAATCATTACCAAAGAGGACTAAATATGAAAAATCAAACTGCAAAGACAACCAAGAGTTCAGGGACAAATCTAAAGAGCTCAAGTTTCCCAAAACATTCAACCTGTTCTATGTGTGATCTAATGAAAATGAGCAAAAACTTATTTTGACAACTGTGGTCATCCTATAGCTCTCAAAGGACATGTTTCCAGTCTAAATACACTTATTAGTAACACTTTTAATCTCTAAGTTTTAATTCTGAATCCATCAACAGATTTGAAAAGAACAATTCAAATTTGTCCTTAATAAAAAGAAAAATAAAACTGGTACTGATAATCAAATAAAGTTAATGCCATTCACTAAATCAGTTTGAAACTATTTCAAATCATTCTATGAACACCTTTAAATAGGCACTGTCCGGGCACCTTGGTGGCTCAGTCGGTCGAGTGCCTGACGTTCACAGTTTGTGAGTTCAAGCCCCATGTCAGGCTGGGATCCTCTGTCCCTGTCTCTCTAGCCCCTCCCCCAGTCATGCTCTTGCTCACTCGCTCGCTCTCTCGCTCGCTCTCTCTCTCAAAAATAAAACATTTAAAAAATAATAATAATAAATAGGCATTGTCTGACTGCCATGAAGAACAAGAGATAACAAATGTCAGCAAGGAGCTGAGAGAACACTTGTGCACCATTGGTAACAATGTAGATTGGGGTAGACACTATGGAAAACAGTATGGAGCTTCCTCAAAAAATGAAAATTACAACTATCCTGGGATCCAACAATTCCACTTCTGGGTATATATCCAAAGGAAATGAAAATAGCATATCAAAGAGATACCTGCATTCCCATGTTTGTTATAGAATTATTCACAGAAGCTGAAGTATGGAAACAACCTGGATGTCCACCACTGGATGAGTGGATAATGATGTGTATATACGCACAATGAAATATTATTCAGCCAGGAGAGGGAAGGACAGTCTGCCATTTGTGACAGCATGAATGCACGCTGAAGGCATGATGCTGAGATAAGTCAGACAGAAAAAAAGCACATACTGTACAAATACGGTACAAGAAGTGAACACATTTATATGTAGAATCTAAAAAAGCCGAACTTGTAAAACCATTGAGTAGAATGGTGGTTACCAAGGGCTGGGGTGATGGGGAAACTAGAGGATGTTGTTCAAGGCTACAAACTTGCCAACTAGGAGACAGGTAAGTTCTGGAGATCTAACGCACCGCACAGTGATGACAGTCAACAAAACCGTATTATAAACTTCAAAGGTGCTAAGAGACTAGATCTTAATAGTTCTCACTACAAAAAAGAAATTATAATTATGTGATGGGACAGCGGTATTAACTAACGCCACGAAGGTAATCACATGGTAGTATATAGATTTATCAAGTTAACATGTAGTACGTTTTAAATTTAATGTTATATGTCAACTCTATCACAACTTAAAGGGAAAAAATGGGCACTCTCTAAGTGACATTATTTCAAAATAATTTTTAAAATAAGTTCATAAAATGGAGACACACTATATACTAAACAAAGACAGAACCAAGAATCAAAAGTGTATAACCCCCAGAAGAGAGAACTGAGCCTCTGTCTTCTTACTGGGAAGGTAACCCCTCACATGATGTAAATATTGCACTATGACAAAAGTTCTTTCCCCTCAAATTACTCACAACACTGTCTAGCTTTTGTTTTGTTTTGTTTACCTTATCATACTGCTAAAATATCCACCAAGTAAAGACCACAGAGAAGTAAGTCTACAGGTAAGATTTTTCTTTAAAACACAAATATTCCTGGGTTGATTTAGATTCACACCTAAAAGCAACTATTTATGGAGTACCATGTATTGTTATTCCCAAGTGTTTATAGCTAACACCTTTCAAATGTACTGGGAAGATGACAACAAGTAGCATAAGAATGGAGGGGGTAATGGTGACGGACATTCAAACACAGAAAATTAACCCAGATGCCATTTGGCACAGAATTTCGGAGATGGCGTACCTAACTTGTGCTTCCCGGGTACTGTTCAAATTCTCAAAATGTTTGGAAAAACTGGGGAGAATCCTTTCCAATAAGAAAAAAAGTAAGTAAAGACTATAATTAGCTTACTTAAACCCAATTACTTCAGATAGACATAAAAATTCAGAAGACGGGCCATGAGTTTCTATACTGCTACCTATTGGAATGTGAAATCTTTCATGTTTCCAATTGTATTAAAAATAGAATTGTTAGTACTGTCAGAAAAAGAAAAATAACTAGGAAGAAGTGCTTTGGTTCATTATGTAAAAATACCTCACACATCAAGGGATTCCAAATTTGAAAACAAAATACGTTTTTAAAAAGTGTTTTTGATGAGAAGTAAAGAGACTAAATCAACGTATTTCTCGGCAAGAAAGCCTTTCTCTGCTTTATAAAAGGAAGCTATTAGCTGTGCAAGTGAAACCGGCGAAGTCTATCAGGTCAATACATTGTTCTATAACATACAAATTGATAACTGCTGGTGGGTCTCTTTCAGAATAAAAGACCCCAAGCTTCTGAACAAGGAAGAAATGGAGATTTACCAGAAAAACACACACACATACATTACACAATGAGCTACGCATTAGCAAATGAAAGCCACAGATGTTATGTTTGTAAATCTGAAAGTAAATAAAAAGGCAAGTTAGCAATTTAGCAACTGGTAATAAAAATGTAGCCATGCATGGAAAACTTATTAATGTTCTTTTAATAGTTTTCTGAGGTAATAAGAACTACGAGGGGGTAACCAGTTGGAGTTACACTGGTTTTTCATATGTTTTCTTTTCCTGGGCACCAGGTAGCATATATTCCTAAGAAATTTCCATCAGTGGCTCACTGACAAATGGGATAGAAACAGTATTCTAGGGCTGGAGTTTGAAGAAAAAGAAATCCAATGGCAACATTTAGATGGTATGTGGTTTACCACAGATTACATAATGACAAAAAGTGGCCATCAGGAATAAAATTGCAGCTCCCGTAAGCAATTGCATTAGTGAGGCAGGTGGCACATAAATGATAACAAGTAATGGCAATAGTTACAACAAAAAAATGCCTCATGTTTATCTAATGCCTTCCCTCTAAAGTGCTCAAAACTACCAACAGGAAATAGCTAACTGTTCCTCCCAGGTTTTGGAGGTTGCTGGTGGTGATTTTTTTTTTCACCTCTCTCAATTACAGAATGTTTATCAAAGAATCATAAAGCAAGAAGGGATTCTGAGAGAGTATCTAGAGTGAATCCATTACCTCTAGAGCAGATGTGCCCCTACAGCATGCTTCCTTCGAATTTTCTGGGAGAAAGTTTATATAATTCTCAGATCAAGGGATTCATAAGCTTCACAAAGCAATGCACTTCTTCCCGAAGGACAACTAAAAATTGAGGTTCTATCCATGACGGCATCTGGGGAAACTTTTCATGCTTTTCATTCTAAATCATATTAGAATTTCCTTTCCTATATTTGAAAACTGCTCAGTCACACACAAAAAATAAAAGCTCCAAATTACTCAGTCATCACAACCTACACAGATATTATGGTTAGCTCTTAGAGAGAACCTAAGCCTGAGACAAATGGCTTTTCTCATTCTTGATTAACAAGGCGCTCAAATCGCCTGTCTTCACTTACGTCAGCCAGAAGTAGAAGGCAACTGAGACCCAGAACTCTGTGAAGTCAGTCTTGCCAAAGAAAGCTAGTTCCTGAGTTCATAATTTAAGTTCATTCTAAAGTTCGCACGTTGGCAGTCGTGCAAAATGGAAAAATACAGCCCGAGAGGTAAAGTTAAAGACATGCTAGATACGGGAGACAGCCATTTGCATCAGATAGCAGCTTACAACAACAGGAACAAATTCTCTGATCTACGCAAAGCATCATGGTGCTTGAAGAAGCATGGAAGGAAGAAGGACACTGTCCCCATTTCCGTGCAGGGGTGGGATACTCTGCCACCGCTTTCTGTTGACCTTCTGTAATTATAAGATGATAAAGCATGTTCAAGTGTGAATCTGACTGTTCTTTCTGGATGTAACAGAGTAAAGCAGAGTCTTAAGCATGCCACAGGTACGAAATACAAGGGTAAAAGATAAAGACAATTAAGTACACATTTCTGAAACAGAGGGTGATAGAGCTGTATCAGTTTCTTTAAAAATGCACTCCATAAAGAACAGTAAAAACAAAACAAAACAAATCACACACATTACAGCAGTTTCACTGAGACAGGTGTGCCAATGTGATCCATTCCTCACACATAAAGAGGTTTTAAGCTCCTTGAGAGCATGCACATATTTTAAAAACCATAAACTCAAAACTAGAGGAAAAAGAGAAAGAACTACACGTAAAAGATTTTAAAGAGGGAAGAGGAGATCTTTGTTAAGCTCTGGATGAAGCTTTAACAGCTAATGAAGGAAAACAACCCTACCCCAGCTCAACATTCTGATACAAATGATGGTTCTCCCATCAAGGATGGTCCATCCATTCTGGAAAAGCAGGAACAGTGAGTTCTGAGAATTCACAGTCTGCAGTAAGTAAAAGGATGTCCTTACTTTGCAGCTCATATACCACAATGCAAAAGGAAGTGATTTTGGATTCAAAAGATCTGGGTTTGAGGCTTAGGTCTGCCGCTTACTCGTTCATTATATTAGCTCTGAAACCCAACCTCTGAACATTACCCAACCTCTGAAACCAGTCGTCTCATTTATTAAAATAAAAATACTCTTAGGGGCTCACATATCTGTCAATCACAATAACTAATGTGAAAGAAGCAAAGGTTCTTGTAGTTGTTGCTACTGAAAAGAGGAAACATTTATAAAAGAAAGCAAAATGAACCAAAAGTATGGGTTATTGCAATTGATACATAAAACTGTTAACAATTACATCTTCAGTACAAATCATATTACACCTGACTACTGATCCATCTGAAATTTTTTTAATATTTTTATTTATTTTTGAGACAGAGACAGATAGACAGAGAGAGTGCGAGTAGGGGAGGTGCAGAGAGAGGGAGACACAGAATCTGAAGCAGGCTCCAGGCTCTGAGCTGTTAACACAGAGCCCAATGTGGGGGAGTCAAACTCATGGACAGCGAGATCGTGACCTGAGCTGAAGTCGGGTGCTTAACCGACTGAGCCACCCAGGTGCCCCATGATACATCTTAAATATGGACTCTATTTCCACAAATGCTTTGATAAAAATAAGCTGAAGAGTGCTACACTACCATTATTCTGATGGAAGACAATCTTAAAATTCACATGTTGGACTATTTTCAGAGGAATGTGAAGAAAAATCCAACATGGCATTTGACTGCTAAGGGTGCAGCCAGTGATCATGGTAGCTGACTCAAGCGGAAACAAAGAATGGTACTGGTAAAGACACTTTCCTCTTGGCAAAATGAATAAAATAGGGTATAGGCGATATTCTATTTCCACAGGTAGTGCAGACTTAAAATGATAAGGTGGCACAAAAAGTAAATGGGCAGCAAGAAGGTGACCTTAGGAATGGAGCACACACACATGATGAAATACTAAGAAAAGCGAGCCTGGTTCCTTAGTGATGTCATGGACCAAAGCCACTTAGCAGGACTTGACTGCCAGACTTTGATATGGAAAAAGAATAAAATTCCATCTTGTCAATGCTGGTCGACACTGTTGAGTCTCTGTTGGTCACAACTACACCGACCCCTGCAGCCAAGTTAAAGACGTTTGACAGCAAGTCTGTCAACCTCATAGGGAGAGTTTTAAAACAAATAGACAGGAGGAAAGAGACAATGCAGATAAAAACAGGCAACAGGGGAGACAATGGGTGTGACAGGGAATAGTAGTATGATGAAGGCTATATACCCAGAAATATTTTTGCTGAAATGAGAAGTCTGGTTAGACAAATACTGATGAACCTATTTGTCTAACACTAATGACCAGAGCAAGGTCAAAGTAATCCTGAAAGTGGGTAAGTGTGATCTCTTAAAAACCATTAAAACTTTGGGGGTGTGAACAGAATGAGAAAGACAAAGAGAGTGAAAAGGAGAGGGGGAAGGGGGCAAATACACAAAGTAGGACTGCATATAAAGGAGAATTGTAATTTACTGAATATTTACTCTCAAAAGGGAATACAGGAGCCATTTCTTTTTGGTTGCCCTCCTTAATCCTCATAAAAAAACAATTAATCCCTATTATTGGAGATCAGGGTAACGTGGCTGGGAAAAGGTTCAAAAAGTAACTCAAAAAGCCCCTAAGTGGGGGCGCCTGAATGGCTCAGTTGGTTAAGCGTCCGACTTCAGCTCAGGTCATGATCTCGTGGTCCGCTGGTTCGAGCCCCGCATCAGGCTTTGTGCTGACAGCTCAGAGCCTGGAGCCTGCTTCGGATTCTGTGCCTCGCTCTCTCTCTGCCCCTTCCCCGCTCATGCTCTGTCTCTCTTTGTCTCTCAAAAACAAATAAATGTTAAAAAAAAAAAAAAAAGAAAGAGCCTGTAAGTGGAGGAGCAAGAATTCTAATTCAGGCCTTTGTCTCAAAAGCTCACACTCTTCCCATTACATGATGATGATGATGATGATGATGTTGCAACCTCAAAGTTCTAATTTTCAACAAAACTCACTAGACTCATAATAGAAGCAAAGTAAAACACCCAGTCTGGCATAAAAGACCAAAGAAATGTGATAGCACTCTGCTAATCTGAGCTGTCAGAAAAGAAAGAGATAATGTGACAGTAACAGAAATCTTGGAAGAAAATAAGTAGGTTCATGCAGTTTATAACAGCAACACAATATATGCTGGAAATACTTGAATATGCACCTCATAGTCTTAGAAGAAAGGAAAGGACAACAGGCTAAAAAATACAATTCCAGGCCTAGAGTCTATAAAATAAAAATCTGTAAGGTAAAAACTTTAAGAAAAGAATTAATACTACCTTAAAAATATGCACTAAACTGGTTCCCATAAAATAGTACCAGAGTACTGAGCCCTGTGCTGTCCTCATTAGTTTGAATGCAAATCCTCCAATCCTTCCTGAGAGTGTTGGCGTAAACTTTGGTATCATCCTTGCTTTCTCTGATGTTTCCAACATTGTGCTATCCTAAGTGAAGTTAGGACTCACAATGGCCATGGTCATTCAGATATGACTGTAAGCATTAAGGTATGGGGAATTTTTAAAAACCTGAAACCCTTATCATCATTCTCGGGCATCATGTTAACAAGTCACAGAAACAAGGCAGCTGCTGTGTGGTTAGAAGACAAAATCACCACGCCTGGAGTCAGAAGACCTGTATGCAAAGCCCAGCTGTTACATGTGGCTAGCGTGACTTTGGATGAGTCACTTGCCTGCTAAGAACTTCATCAGTAAAGTCAGAATGACACTTGGCTCCCAAAATAAAAATGTCATGTCAAAGTCAGGTACACAAAGACATTAGGTTGGTTTTACAGGGTATACTCAATATAGCAGGTTGAGTTTAATTGATGCACGAAAAGGTTGTTTCTGAAAAATAAAATATACTTGTATCATGTGCTCAGGCAGAGATATTACATAATTACATCTCATCTCCAAATAAGGACTCCCATGCCTCTGTCACTACTGTGCCTCTCAAGCACAAGGATCCAAATGTGTGTTTACACCCTGCACAAGTACCACTGAGAAGAAGTGACCACTTGGGGTGATGTCAGCTCTGAACATAAAATCTATCCCATCTGCCCCAGGGTTTTTCCAGTTTATGTCCCCAAAGACAGTATGTTTTCAATCAAACAGTTCTTCTGCTGGATATGAATCACTCAGTGCGACCAAAAGTGAATACGCTGTGCGTGTTTGCTGACTTGAAATCACAAGAAAAGCTATCTTCAAAGTCCATTCTTTCCTTCCTTTGTTTGAGTCAGCCTGATTGGCTTTGAACACTGATGTAGCATTCCTTCTGGGTGTGTATGTGTATGTGAGCGTATATACACGTTAATGCAATTCAATAGTACTAGGTTAAACTGCAGAGAAAACATTTCTCAGCCCTTGATTAAGGCCTGCATTAAACCATCAGACCCCATCACAAGCCTTGCTGATGAGAAGCTATTTGGACACACACAGAGCTGTGATTTCCATCCACTTTACTAATCAGCAAGTTCAGATTTGCTGCTAATGTGACATTGATGAACAGGAATGATGCTAATGTGACAGTGATGAGCAGAAATGACAGCTCAGGGTTGATTAAAATTAGCTAAGGTTCTTCAACCCAGGACCAAAACGGAAGGGCTTTGAAAACAGCTACAGCCAAACATGCATCTCTGAAACAGAAAGAAAACACCAAAAACATATGTTTACTGATTATACATAAATTTGAGCAAATATATACTGCAATGTGACATCGTTTAAAATGGAGGCAGTCATTATTCAAATCTTACACTAAATTAAAAATGGCAATAAACATAGATACACAGAACCCAAGTGCCAAGCAAAAGAAAATGTCAAAAGGTAGAGGATACGGTTTGATTATGAAAATACTGGGCATACTTGAAACACAAAGTAAGTGCTTATCAGAGCTGAAATAAAAGTCTCACATCTACAGTAATGTAGGAAGAGCATTCACATATACTATGTGAACTTCTTAGATTTGTTGCTGTGAGAGACTTGGAGTTAGAGATCTTAACCACAGCCTTCAGGACAATCACCTCACCTTCCTCACCTCCCCTTTTCTCTCCATCTACTCCCAAGCCATCATGGCCAAGTTGGTATATCAATACATAGGGAAACAGAAGACTCACTGAGCTGGGTTTGTAAGAGTCGAAATGTACTCCTAGCAAAACTAAAGAAGTTGGTAACATATGTCTCTTTTCCAATAGAATGCTCATTTTTAAAAAATTTTTTTAATGTTTTATTTATTTCTGAGAGAGTGAGAGGCAGTGTGAGCAGGGGAGGGTCAGAGAGAGAGGGAGACAAAGAATACGAAGCAGGCTCCAGGTTCTGAGCTAGCTGTCAGCAGAGAGCCCGAGGCGGGGCTCGAACCCACAAACTGTGAGATGATGACCTGAGCCAAAGTCGGACGCTTAACTGCCTGAACCACCCAGGCGCCCCTCCAATAGAGTGCTTTTAATCCATCCACGAATGTTTCCAGCAGCATAATCCAGTCTCAAAAAATCAAAAACAAGAAACTGAACAAAAACAAAAAATCTACACGGAAATGGCATGGTCAGCTGTGGCAGTACCATAGCTTTCCAGGGCAAAAAGCTGACCATAAGTAATCCACACTAGACAGGCCTACTCTCAGAGCTAGAGTGAAAGAGAATACAGATGGGTTTGGTTTGTTGTTGTTTTTTTAAATTTTTTTTTAACTTTTTAAAATTTATTTTTGAGAGACAGAGACGGAGTGTGAGTGGGGAAGGGGCAGAGAGAGAGGGAGACACAGAATCCAAAGCAGGCTCCAGGCTCTGAGCTGTCAGCACAGAGTCCGATGTGGGGCTTGAACCCACAAATTCTGAGATTATGACCTGAGCTGAAGTCGGATGCTTAACTAACTGAGCCACCCAGGGGCCCCTGGTTTGTTTGTTTTTTAAGTTAAAGTCCATTCATACATGCTGCCCCTGTTAATTTCTAAATAAAGTGACCAAATTCTCACTTTGAAATACTGGATCATTCATTCCCAAAGGCAGACTTACTGCAAACATACCCTGTACCAATGAGTCTTTCTAAAAGGGTTTCTACAGTTAGCTACAGGGTCCTGCCCCAGGCCCTCATTCCAGCACAGAAGATCAAGACATATTTCAGTATAAATATTCATATGTATGAAATACTTTAAGAAATCAGTGTATGATATGCCAAAAATATTGGTCTCGGGATTCTAGCAAATTCTGATTCAGGTTTGGTATAATGTTAATACTGCTATCAATTGAAATATTCTACTGGTAAGCCCTAAACAGAAATGGTTAAGTGGCCTTCTAAGAATCCAAAAATCTATAGATAGACCAGACACATTTTACAAGCATTTCTGAAGAGGTAACAAAGGAGATCAAAGAATAAGATACTCAGAGCTTCTGTAATCAGATATTGAAAGTCAATCAACACAGGCAAATCCTCAATTACTGTATTCCCAGTGGCAATCATTGACAGGGCTGTTTCTGGGTCATACTGCATCCATGTAATTTTCACCCTGAAATCTCAGAGAGTAGACTATTTTCAAAGAGAATCTCATTGTGAACTCTAACCGTCTATAGTAACCTTACTCTCTTTTTAGTAAACAGTCTTTTCTCGTGCGTAATCATCTAAATTATCCTTTATTAGAATTCCCTCTCAAAAATAAATTTTCTGAAATTATCTGAATTACCTTATTGCTTCTAAATAAGTCAATTACATGAACCTCCAAACAAATTTATATGGGAGTAAATAATTCCTTTTGTGTATGTGTGCACTAAGATTCAAAATCTAACATGGTTTCCAAACTTAACAGATGTGGCGAATTTACAACTTGGCCACACCAAAGTCTTACTCACTTCTAAAAGTAAAGGGTATCAAAAGCAGGCTTTCTCCTAGGTTGATGGTTTCTTTTAGCATTCCTCTTCGTTTTGGGGCATTAACTTACCACCACAGCATCACATATGAAAGGCACTTAGTTAAATAAATTACCTAAGCACCACCTCTTGGTCAGTGTGGTTACTCTACCCCTCTGTTTACACAGTGGGAGAATACAACAGATATTCATTTCCCAAGAGGTTTTTCACTGGCGCAATTTATCCTAAATCCTCTCATTCTAAGCTCATCTCTTCTCATATTTTCCTAAAATACTTAGTTTTGTTCAGCCATATGCAAATGAACACGGTTAGTAAGTCAAGTGCAGGTTAATGGAGAGAGAAAAAGTTCAGAGAATTCTAGGAAGGAACTGGGATCCCCAACATTATAAGCAGTAAATACTGGGTACTTGTACCTCCCTAGGCTTCTGCTTCCCCAAACTGATTCCTAAAAACCATCCAATAGAAGGTTAATAAAACACTATCACATTATTACTAGATAGGTTCACTGAAAAGCAGCAGTACAACTGAATTCTCAACTGCAACCCCAAGATGGAGTTATATTCCTAAGGACTACTATATTTTTCACATAAAAAGAATTTTCCTCTAGTCTTTTTTTACGGAGTTTGAAAGATCTGCTCCCAAGCCTTCCCTGGGTCCCATGAAGTGATAGTGCCACAGGCCCTGACTCCAGTCAAGTCTTCCTTGGTTTTGTCACCATGTTCCTTTGTCTCCTCTCCAATTTTCACCTACTTGTCAGCATTTTACAAATAAACATAAATTCAGCTAATGAATCTGTAGTTAGCAGCCAAGTAGATTAGATTATACACTAAAATACTAAACATGAGGGGGTCCTGGGTGGCTCAGTCGGTTAAGCATCCGACTTCGGCTCAGGTCATGATCTCATGGTTCGTGGGTTCGAGCCCCGCGTCGGGCTCTGTGCTGACAGCCAGCTCAGAGCCTGGAGCCTGTTTCAGTCTGTGACTCCCTCTCTCTCTGACCCTCCCCTGCTCACACTGTCTCTCTCACTGTCTCGCTGTCTCTCTCTCTTAGAATTAAATAAAACATTTAAAATTTTTTTTAATTAAAAATAAAATAAAATGCTAAACATGAAATAGTTTATTATATTAAAGAAAACTAATTTAAAAAGCATGGACACTCTCCAACATGGATGATTAGATGACATTGAGCACTGAAGGCAAATTCTGTGGCTTAGCACTCAACCTTGTAAAGGCCATATACAGTCAGCAAAATAAAGAGACCTTCTTACATATAGAAAGTATCAGCTATATTTTAAAAGCTATGAATAATAATGAGGTACTATACTATTGATTTTAATTGAAATCGTTTCCTCACTAGAAATGTTACTTTGTTCCTTTCCCACAGTTTCGTTGTGCTCCAGAAAATATGTATATTAATAGGTATGTGTAGGTGTACGTCTACTCAAACATGTCTATTACTCCATCCACTTCTCATGATCATTGTCTCTACTAAGTCCTGTTTCCCTCAATCCTTCTGTGATGCCTCAAGTCTTACAGGGCTTAAACCAAGAAAGTAAGTTAGGGTAAGCCCCTCCACCATGCTCAAGGCTATGCAATTAATATGCCAAAGCACCTGACATCATCTGTTCCTTCCTCACAGATGCCTTGAAATGGAAAGTGAATTGACTCATATCCTTCACCGCCTTTTACCTTTGATGAAGCCACATATATACAAAACCTCTAGCCTTTCTCTGTCCCTGCTTTTCACTTAAACTTTTTTCTCAAAACCCCTAGCCCCTTCCATTTATACCCATATAGAGTGACTTAGAAATCATATGACCAACTTTCTTGGATTAATCAAAAGTATACAGAGTAAATTTACCTGTACTTTAACTTCTCTTTAGGAAATTTGTAGTTGAGGAGGGGTAAATGTACCTCTGCTCAAAGAATATTTTTATTTAGCTGATGGAAAAAGAAAATGGCCAGGTGCTCAATAATCTGCCTCTTTTCCAGTGTATAGCACCGCACCACTCCCACGTTCTAACTGCCACTTCTTGGCGGTGTAGCACATATTGGGAGCGTGAGCCCTGGAATCTGACAGTAGTTCTCGCCCCACGGTATACCTGCAGGCTATGTGACCCTGGGCATATTATTCAGTGATTCTGCATGCCATTTTCCATGTACATTCCTCTACTTCCTGGAGGATTAAATGATGCATAGATGTGGTTGGCACATTGTACTCTCCCAATAAACGTTAGTGCAGACGTTGCAATGTTTCTCTCTCCAAATACAAAGGAGGCTCCGGGCTGCTGTTCCCGATCATCCCTGCTTATTTCACATGCAAAGACTGAATAATTCTCCAAATTGAAAAATGATGACCTACATATGCATCTGAATCTCCAGATAAAAGTGGTGTTTTGAACATGATTTTTCTAATTGGCTTTTTGTTCTGAATAATCGTGCCTCATAAGCAACGACGCCACGTGAAAAAAGAACATGGACACATGACTCATCAAAAGGCAACATAATAGGTATCAGAATCAGAAAGACACAGGTTTGAATCCCTGCTCCACAACTCATTAACTGAGTTATTTGATCTTCCTAATGCTCAGTGCCCCATGCCCCATCCATAAAATGGGATAATGCTTTTATCATCAAATGAAAGTAGCAAAGCACCTGGCACACAATACAGACTCGAATGTAAGCTCCTTCCCAGATAAGCATAATGAATTTAAATTAAACCCCTTCCCCAGTGAAGTTGCTTTTTATCCCCAAGGGTGCAGAGATGTCTGGATGATAGGGATTTATTCGTGGAAATCTGTTCTTAATATTGTTCTAGTTACATAAACAAGTGATATGTACTAATTATACTGGGGTTTTAATTTTTTGAAGTAAAAGGCACACCATACACTTTAAACATAATAAACAGTGAAATAAGAAGGAGAAGAGGCTAACAAGGGAACAGCTGGCATAAACTGTGCACATCATTCAAAGAGGCAATGGGGCCAATAGAGTTTTTCAATAAAGGCAAAGAGAACACTAGGTGGTAACGAAATGGATACTTTAGATCTTGGGAAGCAAAACATATTCACTACTCTTTGGGATGCCAGGGGAGGCTTGGATAACATCTCCTGTCTTAATGAGCTACCCTCCATTCCCAGCTGTTCAGAACAATGACAGAGTTCACCGCAGCAGAGATTCCACATACAAAAACTCCACAGTCCCTAGAGCCAGAGGTGCAGAGCAAATGCTAAATCATACATCTGTTGGTGTTTGGATGTATAAATGAATAGGGATTAAACACACACACACACACACACACACACCCCTTGCACATCCGGGATCTTTCTTGTCCAATAACTGTCAAACCTATGTATATTTTCGAGCCCCTTTTCCTTTTGTTCAGACAAATGTGTCGGGTCTCAGCAGTTTTTATAAAAACCAATCCCCTTTAATTTTTAGACTAGTTATAGGTTTACAGAAAATTGAATAGTGCAGACAGTACCCATATATCTTCTCAATCTGAGCACTTTGAAGGCTCCCACCTCATTTAAAATATTAAATGGTCATGTCGAATTTGAATAAACCAATAATTTAAATGACCAAAGAAGAGAATTTGAAACCCTATTCCTTATTTAGGCTTGCGTAAATCAAATGATGTCTAACAACAATCTGAACACAATATAAGCTACCCCCCCAACCACACACACATACACACATGTAAGCTGGCAGTTATCCAAGGCATAACCAAAGCCAAACTCAAAATCACAATAACTGATAAAACATTTAAGAATATTTCTTTTTAAAAAAAAATTTTATGTCTGAGAGAGAGAGAGAATCAGAGTGAGCAGGGGAGGATCAGAGAGAGAAAGATACAGAATCCGAAGTAGGCTCCAGGCTCTGAGCTAGCTGTCAGCACAGAGCCCGACATGGGGCTCAAACCTACAAACCGTGAGATCATGACCTGAGCTGAAGTTGGACGCTTAACTACCTGAGCTACCCAGGCACTCCAAAACATTTAAGTACATTTCTAACAATCAGAATGTTCACAGCCAATTAACAACATTAATATTTACTTAACCTACATATTGCTAAGACCATAAGAAAACATTTTTGTTTTTAATAAGATGAGGTGGTCTATTGGGTCATTCAGACACATTAAGCAAGTCTTCAGGTAAGTCAACACTGCTATGAGGAAATAATGAGGTGGATAAGATAGCACAGAGGTTCTCAAAGTGTGGTACCTAAATTGTTAGAAATCCAAACTTTGGGGTCTTGCTCCTGACCTAATAATGAATCAGAAATTGAGGGGGAGTGAATGGTACCCAGCAGTCTGTGTTTTAACAAGCCCTCCAGATGATTCTGATGCAAATAAAGTTCAATAATGACTAATCTATTCAAGGATGTCAGACCATGAAAAATAAGGTGAAAAGTAAATATGTCCCCTAAACCCCCCCTTTTTTTGCTAAAAATAGGAAAGAATTTTTATTATTTTTATAACAATGTTGCATTTCACTTGGGAATTTTGATGACTGCTACCTAGGGCTTCCTGAAGTGGTTTACGGAATAGAATATTTAGAGCTTCTACCTTTTTTCTCACTCACACTTTTCATTGCCATCGCAAAATGAACTGAAACCTTTTGTTTCATCCATATACAATTTGTCTCTTCTGTATAATTGGAAAGTTAATTCTAACCAGGGTTTTGGACTACATCTTTCCCTTTAGTTTTACTGTGACTTTCCAGCTCTCCCAAACTACACCCTACCACACTGCCTACATCTCATTCCTTTGCGTACAGCTCAGAATATAACACAAGAGACGTATCATAGGAATACCCTAGGTTCAGAAATCAGGCAAAGGTCCCTACTTGTTGTGTTCAAGCCCTTAACCAACATAAAAGGTCCAGCCATTGCATGTCAAATCAACTACAGCCTGATGCAAGAAAAATCCAACTAATGGGAGTAGTATTATGGTTAATATCCCTACAACATTGCTCCCTTTTCTACTGTCATCTAAACTGGTTTCCCATTAAGTCTCTATAGTAAAATTAGTTCTATTCATACTGCTAATCCTCTCAGATGTGCCCAGAGAAGTGATTGCCTTGCAAAAAGAAGTGAATCGATTTGGAAAACTAGATAGTCATGATATATTTTTGTTTGGCTGCAGGAAGCTCTATCCTGGTAAACTTCTCTCCTAAGAAACAGAATACAAGTCAGTGGGAAAACTTTTATACAATATTAGATCATGTATTAAAAAACAAATTCTTCTCAAATCAATTTGATCTTTCTTCTTAGACCAGTGAATAACTGGTTGACTTCAAATTACCGATCCTGTATCACAAATTCCTAACCGGACATCAGCTTGGAGAGAGGAGGAGTGGTCAACATTTATAAATGGGATTAACTTATTTCAGCAAATTGGAAAGAAAAAGGTTGGGTATTTCTGTCAAACTGATTTATGCTTTGGTCTACACCATCCCAAAGAAATAAGAATTTCTCAACAGCTTGGGGAACAATATTGTATTGGTCTCTCAAGTGAAGAAAGGGCCAATTACTGGGGAAAGGAAAATAATGCACCAAACATACGTCTCTTCTGGCAGAAGAGGCTAAAGACACTGGAGCCTCAGCAGTACTATAGGACTCATCTGCTAGTGTTGAAGGAAGTCAGTCCTTCAGGAACAAAAGGCAAATAACTGTCTCTCTCACTCTGGAATATGAACTCATGAAAAATAATGATAGGAAAGTAGGAATCCCTTTACGAAAGGGCTTCTTAATCTGGGATCCATGGATAGAATTCAAGGAGTGCATTACCCTGAATGGGAGAAAAAGAAACTTATCTTTATTTTACTAACTGCTAACTGAAATTAAGCATTCTCTTCAATTTTGATCACAGGCAACAACTACAACAGTGTTAACATACCTGCAACTTTGTCGCCAATAGAAGTCAACAATATTTTCATATCCTATTACAGTTGTTCGAAAAATCTCAAAATTATGCTCACAACTGCTTCAAAAATATACTATCATCAGACCTGCCACTAGATCTTGTTACTTATTATAACTGTATTTCAACACACTTGGTTCATTTTGTACTCCTTCTGTGCATTTTTAATCCATTTAACATTATTCTGAGAAGTCAAAAGTGTTCATGATTCAAAAATTGTTAAGAACCCTACTTTAGAAAGAAGAAAGTCATATGGGGAAAAGGAAATACTCCCAAACAGTCCCAGAAACTTCTCATAAACCCCATCATAAAGAATTTTCTAAGAAAAACATATGCCCATTGTTCTCTTCTAAAATCCGCAGACATGTCAGGAAGCAACACCAGCTTACTATTCTCACCTGGAAACTACAAAAAAAAAAAAAAAAAAAAACCTTTAAAGTTTCAGATGGCTTATTTAGTCTGAATAGGAATAATTTCCAGCAATCCATGTGACCTTGGAAATATTAACCAAATAGCACTGGCTCTTCTGGGAAAAGGAAAAGGCCGCTCAGAGATAACTTGGCAAATACATCATTAGGAGCTGCATTTTCCTCGGTCCAAAATACTACCCAAGGTACTACTAAAAGGACACTGTGAGGCACTCTAGGAATCAACAGCCCTTACAGTATGAAAGTAGTAACTAGCAAATAACCTGTGGTGGGTAATTCAGATGGCTAAATGTCACACTTACAAGATGGAATAGGTCAAAAGCTCTCTGTATAGAAAAGATTTCAAATGCTCTGACAACAGAATAGCTTTGTGAAATTCCACACAGGAGATGAAAACAATCACAAACTAACATCTTTGTAATTATCAGATATGTTGTGATACGTCAATCTCTGTACCTAGCGGATATTCCTAAAAAAAATGGTTTACAAGTCAGATGACTTTCAGTCATCAGAGCGCATGATGGAAAGGACTCTTATGGTAAGATTTGAGCTGTCTGGGACCATGGTTTGAAAAAACATCTCAGTAAACTATGGTACCAACATCACATGGATCTACCCAAACTAATTCATAGGGAACTATTAACCATATTAACCATAAATATATATAAATATATATAAATCCTTATAGAATTTAATATGCAGTGTCTGCTTTAACAGAGGTATACACCAGCTAACTCGTCATCTGACTTCTATGCTACGACACCCTAAACTTCATACTTTTCTTTCTGGCATGATCTTTTATTCTAAGCTCTCCCCAAAGTGGGTATAGTCTCAAGCAATCAGACGTAAGAAGCTGTGGCATATTATGGTTATTAGCTGGAATTGTACCTAGGGGTAAGTAACAATTATCACCATGATGCAACTCTAAATCGATTTCTTAATGGCAACAGGCAAAAGCAAACACCAAGTGGAGAGTAAAACACCAGTGGTAAACATTACTTGATTTGGTGCAGAAGGGAAATGTTGCAGATGCCCATCACATGGGATGGCTTCTGAAAAGAGTTCAAAACAAGTCAGTTGGTTGTGGCTTTCAGACAGGCTTCAATTTCCTTCTCATCACCCCTCCCATGAGACAACCTGAAGTCACGTGTGTGCAAGGATTTTACAAAGGGATATTTCTGAGACAGAACCCATGCATTTAAAATGCTCTGTAGCTGAAAAGAAAGTTTTTCCTTCCCTGAACAAAGAATTTTCTATTTTCTACACAACTGTGCTATAAGCCATCCCAATTCTTTAAAAATCTGAACACACAATTATGATCCAGTTGGAAACAAAGACAGTGCCACTATAATTGTGCCCAATGAGCCCAAAGTATTAAACTTTTATTTTCAAGTATGGCTTTCATCACTTCCTCCCCTAATGTAGTATATATGATAATATATTATTTGTTATTCAGAAGAGGAAGAGTTCCATACAAAATGAATGACTTCAATTGCCTTATAAATAAAACATGGATAAGTGTCTTGGCAAAATAAATTAAAGGAGCATTTGTATTTGATCACTTCATCATATTACTGTCTTTATCTACAAGCAGAAGAAGCTGTTGTTGCCTATTTCCTGAAATTCATTATGTGTAAAGTCCATAATGGAGAAAAATCACTACTAAGTTATGGCTGAAACTCAAACAAATCACACATATTACGTACCTCGGAGAGATTCAAAACACATTAATGGCACAAAACTCAGGAAAGATAATGGTGGCCCACACCTGTTGTTAGGGGGTCTGTGTGTTTCTTTTGGAAGGACTCTTGCCAGCTTGATAATTTTAAAAGATTAACACATTACTGAAGGTTGGTATTAAACTCTATTGGAACTTCTTAAAATGTACTGTAATGGCTGAAGAGGACAAATATTAGTCTTGATGAATACCTTTGCTGATTTTGATTTAATGACTAGAAGTCATAAGATAAATTACTTACATCCATTTTTAAGGAAAGCTGAATCCATATCATTATTATCATGCTGTTAAAATTACAAATACATATGAAACAGAACTAGAATAAATCATAAATAATATTATTTATTACTCTGGAGGTATAATTCTAGGTTATCTTTCATTCAGCACCCCCCATTATTGTTTAAATGTATTAGGAGCAATAAAAATTTCAAAAACTACAGAAATAAGGAATATTCATTGTTTAAGAGAAAGCATTTTTAAACAGAAATGGCTAAAACTATTTTCAGTGAGAAATTCATGAGGGGAAAAAAACCTTTTTTTTCACAGGCTATGGCAGAGTGATTTACAAACCTAACATCTTAATTACAGTCATCATTTAAGATTAGGTAAAATGAAAATCATCCACTTTCTAAGGATTTCAAGTTTTCAACCAGTGTTTCCCAAAGCATAAACAGTTCTAGAAGAAGAATATTAAAGTAGGTATATTCAACGCAATAAAATTTAAAGCCTGATTCATACAAATGTCACTCTGCAAATTTATAAACACCGTCATTTCCACTAGCCAATATTAAATTGGCTCAGTTTACCATTCAAATCATGTAATTTGCACACAATAGCCCTCCCTGAAGGGTCAACATTCCACATAACATCGTTTTATTTATTTTATACATCACCAACAGTAGTCATCTTGCATTTACTTCCCCATCATACTGGGATTATCTGAAACACACACCTGGTTGATTCTTATGGCCAAGTGGGGAAAGGCATAAATGAAACTCAGAAACTTTACTTTCTTACTGAGCTTGTTGTGGGGAGGAAACAGGGCACAAGATAGGGAAAGAAGAAGGTGGGAGAAAGAGAGAAAATGATAGGGAAAGGAGAAAAGTGAAATAAGGACCCGGGGCATGAAGGTAGGGCTTAAAGGAATTGAAAGAGAGAAGAATGAACAAGGACAGCAAAAAGATCTCTCATTATTTATATTAACTAATAATTTATAGTATGACTCCAACAGCCATTCCATTTTTTGCCGGGATATATATTTCATCTTTTAAAATATTTTACACCAGAAGTCTACATTTGTACAATAATTTAACTGAGAGTACCTTTCTGCCCTTTACTCAAATCGACATCATGAACTGAAATGCATTGGTAAGCATTTCACACCTCAGTAAAGCAAGGGCATTAAAATCTAATTCCTTCATACTCAGACATTACTGGGTTCCTTCCAGGGGCTAGATTTTGTGCTTGTCCCTAAAAACGTAAAAATGAACACAGGACCCCCACTGAATGAGACAGATAGAAAAACAGCAATTTAAAAAAAAATGCACGAGTGTCTGGGTGGCTCAGTCAAACATCTCACTTTTGATTTTGGCTCAGGTCATGATCTCACAGTTCATGGGTTTGGACCCTGCGCCCTGCGCAATGTGGAACCTGTTTCGGATCCTCTTTCCACTTCTCTCTGACCCTCCCCCCCCCCAAAATAAATAAACAAACTTAAAAAAGAAAACAAATGCAGTCAGTAGATTAAAGAGACATGCACAGGTCTTATGAGAACCCAGAAGAGGCTTACAAAAAAAAAAAAACAGAAACACACTCACAAATACAGAGAACAAACTGGTGGTTTACCGGTGTGGGGGGCAGAGGGGCGGAGACAGATAAAATGGCTAAAGGGGGATGGAAGACATGGACTTCCAGTTATGGAATGAAGAAGTCATGGGATAAAAGGTACAGGAGAGAGAAAATAGTCGATGGTATTTTAATAGTATTTCATGACGACAGCTGGTAGCTATGCTTGTGCTGAGCGCAGCATAACGCACAGAGTTTTCAAATCATCATGTAATATACTCGAAACTAATGTAACATTGTTCGTCAACCATACTTCAATTAAAAATAAAAGGCTTGTATCTGATAAGAACGTCGGCCTTTCTGCCACATTTGTTGCAATATTATTTTTTTAGCTTTTAATTTTATTAAAATTTAAATTAAAAAAAATTTTTTTTGATGTTTTATTTATTTCTGAGAGAGAGAGAGAGAGAGAGAGACAGCATGAGCAGGGGAGGGTCAGAGAGAGAGGGAGACACAGGATCCGAAACAGGCTCCAGGCTCTGAGCTGGCTGTCAGCACAAAGCCTGACGCGGGGCTCGAACCCACGAACCATAAGATCATGACCTAAGCCGAAGTCGCACGCTTAACTGACTGAGCCGCCCAGGTTTTTTATTTTAAAAATTTATTAATTTCATGTTTCTATGACAGAAAGTTTTTATATTTTTATGTAGCAATGTTAAATTGTCCTATCCTTTAGTTCTTTTAAGTCGTTGCCTATCCAAACAGCTAAAATTTACTTTTGCATTCTAATTTTTTGTTTTGTTACATTTATTCTTTTCCATCTGTAATTAGTTTTTGTCAGATATTTTACAAATTAGATTTTTTTTTCCAAACTGTTCTAATACTGATTATAGACTACATATCCATTCTACATTGAATTATCATATGCAGTAAGTTCTTAAAAGAAAATAATATGTCTACTCGTTCCCATTGGTCCAGTGGTCTGTTTCACACAAGAACTTCATCTGAAAACTGCTTCGTAATGCCACAGGTTGGCAGACCTGACTTCCTATAAACGCCCAACCTCTATCAACTACTCATAATTCTCATTTGGAGGCTAGTTAGGTTATAGTCAACTTCCGTCCGATTTTTCTCCATTTTCTATGAAGAAGTTTATATGGATTACTCTCTGGGTTGGATTTTCTACCTTCTTGCTGATAATTTTTTTTAGAAACTTCTCGCATAGTTTCACAAGTAAACACATACCTGTTTTTATGTATTGTATTTACATGTTTGTACTGAATATATAATTTTCATTTATAACATAACTATTTCCTATTAAAACTCTCAAAGAACATTAGTTTTATATACATATTTTTTTTAATTATTATTTTTGAGAGAGTGCAAGCAGAGAGAGGGGGACAGAGGATCTGAAGGGAGTTCCGAGCTGACAGCAGCAAGCTTGACCTGAAGCTTGAACTCAAGAACCATGAGACCATGACCACTCAACTGACTCAGCCACCCAGGCTCTGTGCTCTCATAAAACAGTATGCTTCCTAAAATTTTGATGAAATATTCACTTAACCACAATTTCTTTATTGTGAAGAATCTGGGTAGTTGTCACTATTTCATTGTTACAGTGAATAGGTTTTTTTTTTTTAATAAAATAATACATGACATAAAATCTACCATTTAATCATTTTTTTTTTCATTTAAATCCAAGTTAGTTAACATAAAGTGCAATAATGATTTCAGGAGTAGAATTTAGAGATTCATCACTTACATATAACCCCAGTGCTCATCCCAACAAGGGCCCTCCTTAATCCCCATCACCCACTGCCCCTCCAGCAACCCTCAGTTTGTTCTCTGTATTTAAGGGTCTCTTATAGTTTGTCTCCCTTCTGTTTTTCTCTTATTTTTGCTTTCCTTCCCTTATGTTCATCTGTTTTGTTTCTTAAATTCCACATATGGCCATTTAACCATTTTTAAGTGTCCAATTCAGTGGCATTAAGTATATTCACACTGTCACTTCAATGTGTGGAATTCCTGTAACTGTGAGAAGCTCTCATTCACTCACTCTGGTCCAGTATCAGTTTCTTCATGGTTCTAGTATATCTCCCATTCCTTAGTGCATGAGGATATGTAGCTAAACATATAGATTAAGGGTAGAAAGAGCAGATTTAGGTGGATATGTGTCTACACTGCAGTTAGTGACTGACCCATGTCGTAAATGGACAGGTTCACAAAGCAGGAGAACAAAGGGTAAAGTACTCACCTTGAAGACAATGACCTGAAACAAAACTATCATAAATGATTATTTTCTACCGTGAATGGTTCAAATTCTATTTTACAAAATGAACAGGTAGTTTGGCAGTAAAAAGGGTTACCATATCTTCCAACCTTTCGACTTGTAAGTATATACATAAGCAAAATGAAGCTTATGGCCACAAAAAATCTTACACATGCATGTTCAACACAGCCTTATTCATAGTAGCCAAATAGTGGAAATAACCCCAAAAGTGAAAATAACCCAAATTATCACCAACTAGTGAATGGATAAGTAAAATGGCCACACAATGGAATATTATTCAGCAAAGAAAAGCCATGAAGGATTGATGCAAGCTATAATATGGATGAACCCTGAAAACATAAGTGAAAAAAGTCACAATGTATCACATATCATATGATTCCATTTATATGAAATGTCCAGAAAAGAAAACCTATAGAGAAAGAAAGTAGATTAGTGACTGCCAACGTGAGGGGAAAATGAAAGAGTATTAAAGGGTACAAGACTTGTTTTGGGGATGATGAAAATGTTCTAATAGTGATTGTGGTGATGTTTATACAGCTCTGAATATCCTAAAAAACACCACACTGTATACTTTAAATGGGTGACTTGTATGGTCATGTGAATTATAGCTCAATAAGGCTATATATTTTAATTTTATTTATTTATTTTGAGACAGAGAGAGAAAGAAAGTGAGGTAGGTGGAGAGAGAGAGTAGGAGAGGGAGAATCCAAAGCAGGCTCTGCACCGATAGCACAGAGCCCAATGTGGGGCTTGAACTCACAAACCATGAGATCATGACCCAAGCCGAAATCAAGTAAGATGTTTAACCGACTGAACACCCAGGTGCCCCTCAATAAAGTTATATTTTAAAAAGCAAAAAAAAAAAAAAAAAAAAAACAAATCTTCTGGTGTTCATACAGTTGCAGAGACTGCCATGTGACTTACACTAGAGACTGTATTTTCAAAAGTGATGCATCAAATTCCTTCCAGTATTTTAAAAGTACTCGCATTGAGCAATGATTCAATTCAAAGATGTATTGATGAGATGTCAACTAAGATCAAGGACAAATTTTCTATTCAGATTGATAAAACCATAGTTATCAACAATAAGGCTCTTCAATGGCATGTTTTCATTAACTTGATAGTAATTATAAATTGTAAGAAGACAGGCTGCTGGTAAGTTCTTTAAGAAGGTGGCTGTACTGGAACTTTTACTTTTGCTACTGGAAGAAACTAGATTGGTGACAAACAAATCCATTGGGAAATTCAGTGTCCTTCCCAACCTCCAAGGTCATAAGATGAACAGATTTACAGCCCACCTAAAGGAAGTATGCTCTGAAGTTCTGGCAATGCAGTGTGCTGTGCATCAATATTAACTGGTCATGGAAAAATATTAGCCCACTTCTTTATCACTCTCACAGTATAATAATTAAAACCAACAATAGTATAAAGCTATACGACAAGAAAATGAGCAACTAGGGGCGCCTGGCTGGCTCGGTCAGTGGAGCAAACAACTCTTGATCTCAGAGTTGTTAGTCTGCATATTGGGTGCAGAGATTACTTAAAAATAAAACCTTAGAAAACTGAGCACCTAGTAATCAAAATCAACTACATTATAGAGACACGAACAAGAAAAACAACATGCTCTAAAAGTTTCATTTGACATTAGTAAGAACCAGAGTTTAATACTGGGTTTATCAATCTGAACCTCTGATTTGTGATACATGATAAACTAGCAGAGGCAACAATAATTCAGAATATCCTTCGTCTGATACATGAGAGGAAATTTTTCTTACATGCAGAGAATTTAGTATAACAAACAAAATATGGATCAAAATAATCCCTATCTCCAGTTTTTCTCATGTTAGTGCCTAGTTCCTAGTGCCCCTAAGTCTAAGCTCTGAGAAGGTCACTGCCATTTGACCAACTCAAATGCTAACATATTTGTTGTTACACACTTTTGTGTTTTTATTTTTCTCCTTTTAACAACTTTGATGCTTCTTGTTGTCTCCATGAACAGTCTAAGTCTAGACTAGGTAGCCTCTCATCAATAATTTAGATATTCAAGACGTTATCTGATGCTGCACAGAGCACCTCTTTGTCAAATTTTCTCAAACATTCATTCCAGAGGTAGGTATAGCAGAAATTACCTGGAGGAATTTCTATTTGTTATAAATACAGAGATATTCCTGAGAGTTGAATATTAGAGCAAAACTCATCAAGTTGAGTTATATAATATTAACAATATATTATCACTGTACCATTAATACATGTAAATCACCCAGAACAATGTCTGGATGTAGCACCCAATAAATGTTGGGTATCACACCACATATATCAACAAGCATGATGCAGGGCCCTGAGCCAGCCATGAATGTGCTAGAAAAATACCACTCAGTGGAACAACCAATTTTGTCCTCTGCCCAATTACCTTCCAGCAATTTGGACAGCAGATACAGCTCACATACACCCAGCAATTTCTTGACTCCAGATAATAATCAATAATTGAAAGTAAACAAAAAAAGCCTCTTAAGGGACAAGATGGACGTTAAAAATTTCATAAGCCTTATTACTCACCTCAGGTCTATTTACTTTTATTTTACAAAAAGCAACACTTTTTTTTTTTTTTTCACAAATAGTTTACTGTCAGATTAGTTTCCACATAACACTCAGTGCTCATCCCCACAAGTGTCCTCCTCCATGCCCATCCCCCCTCCCCCCCCATATCCATCAGTCCTCAGTTTTTGTCAGCATTCAAGAGTCTCTCATGGTTTGCCTCTCTCCCTTTCCCCCACCATTTCCCCCCTTCTTCTCCTCCTTGTTCCTCCGTCAAGTTCCTCCTAATCCTCCTATATGTGCAAACATGATATTTGTCCTTCTCTGCCTGACTTATTTCACTCAGCATAACACCCTCAAGGTCCATCCATGTTGCTACACATGGTCAGATTTCATTCTTTCTCATTGCCATGTAGTATTCCATGGTATAGATAAACCACATCTTCTTGATCCATTCATCTGTTGATGGACACTTAGGCTCTTTCCATGTTTTAGCTATTGTGGAGAGTGCTGAAAAAGCAACACATTCTTATATACAATTTCTAATTCTAAAAAGAAAAACTGAAAGCAAAATTACTAGAAGAAAGTAAGCTAAAAGCAGAAGAAAATGCTGGAGAAGAGGGAAACAAAGACAGAAGAGATAAATAACAAATAAACTGAAAAGCTGAACCTAGAAAACAAAAAAACAGTATCTGGATGGTCTAAGTCAAGGACAAATAGACCCAACCTTTAGTACAGTCTACTCTTTAAACTTCATAACAATGACTCCAGGTTATCAAGAAAAAGTTGCATTGTTTAAAATAGTCTGTTCAAGACAATGAGAAATATACAGAATATCTCAGAAAGTTTTTTTTTTTTCTAGAAAATGGATCAAACTTTTAAAGATAAAAACAACATCAGGCATAGGGCTAAAAGTTTCAGGTAACTTGTCTTCAATTCTAAGTGCTTCCCAAAATAAAACATGTATTTGCACACTGCAGTTTAGAACTACAATACGATTCTTACCCGCCAAACCCTAGGAACCAAAACATCACAACTTGTGCAACACCAGAAGGATCCTAATAGAGTCACCGCGGCTTCTGCTGTGAGCTGTACCACACTGTCCATAATGAACCAAGCAAACTATCATGACAGTACTAATTAGTCATTTGCAGCCCCGTGGGTCCCATTATCGCCACCCACCGTGCATTACTAAAAGTCACGGTAATGGTGTGATTTGTATTTAATGTATGCTCTTAAAACAATTTTATTGCTTGTGTGCCTACACTGGTTAGATTTCTTAATAAATGATCTCTTATAGGATTTCATCCTTACAGCAACTCCATGAGGAAGACTGTAACATCACCTTTTAGAGACAAGGAAATCACATTTTTTAGAGACAAGCAGTAGAATTCTTGCAGAAGAATGTTCACAGCAGCATTATATGTAATATCCAAAAAAATAAATGGAAGGAACCCAAATGAATGGATAGGCAAATGTGATATTTCCTTATAATGGAAAGCTGTTCATCAATAAAAAGTAATGAACTACTGACATATATAACATGAAGGAGCCTCAAAATACTACTGAAAGAAGCCAGATTCAAAAGATCACATAATTGTAGGATTCTATTTATGTGCAATGACCCTAATCTATAAAGACAGGAAGTAGATTAGTGATTGTCTGAGGCCGGGGGAGGAATTCACTGTGACTAGGTTCAAGGGATTTTATTGGAGTGACAAATACATGCTAAAAACTGGATTGTGCTGATGTTTGAACAACTCAGTAAATTCACTAAGCATCACTGAACTGTACCCTTAAAGTGGGTGGATTTTGTTATTTAAATGATGCCTCAATAAAGTTGTGAAAAATCAAACAGGTGTATCTGACTCTGAAACATGTTACTTCACAAGGAAAGAAAAAATAAAAGGTGTGAGATGACAGGTATGAAGTCATATGTGTGGGATCGTTTTTAATGAACTCAAAGTGGCAGCAGTGACTATCTCCTAGGTTTGGAAGACACACCCTTCTTTAAAAAGAGAGAAAACGCAATCATCAGTATCAATGGTTTGAAGGTTTGCTTGCAAATAACAGAAAACACATACAAACCGCTTAAATACGACAGAGACTTATTTCTCCCTCCAATCTGAAAGTACACAGTCCTGGGCTGGAATGCAGACTCCTGTGTCACATCAGGGAGCGAGGCTCCTTCCTGCTTGACCAACATTACTTCTTGGCTTCCAACTTGAAGATGTTTTCACAATCGCAGTCGGCCATTGAAATGACAGCCATCGCGCCCAAATTCCAGACAGAGAGGAGAGAACGCTATAAAGGAACACCTTCCAGCTGGGTCAGGCCTGTTAAGGAATTTTCTCAAAGCCCTGTCTAACCACCTCAGCTTAGATTTCACTGGCCATGCCTAACTGCCAAGCACACCAGAAAAATTCATTTACTTAAAGTGGGAACATTACCACCTAGATAGAATACACTCAAAAGGTGGAAGAAAGAGGAAAAGAAAGGGGCCCATGAATGAACATTGCTAAACAACCAGTACTTTCTACTGGATTTCCTTCAAAATCACTCAGGACCAGAAATAATCCGAAGAAAGTCTAGAATAGAAACTCAAAAGATACTAATGTACAATTAAACACCCAGGATAAAGGTGGCATATGTGTACTCTACTTTTTTCAAGAATGTAGTATGCCATGAAGCATCTAAACTGATTCTCATTTTCAATTTAAAATTAGAGTCCAAAATTTCTATTAGGATAACAGTTTGGAAACTAGTCCTTCAACCTTCTCCTAAACATCCCCCATCTCCAGTTTGTAACTGATGCAGAAAACCCAAACGAAGGAGACGTGTACAAACACCCACTTATAGAGCCTGGCAATTGTTAATTTGTTACTATAGCTACAGGTTTTATGTCATTTGATGGGAATGTCTCTTTTCAAATTGCTCCAGGCCCAGGGGGAAAGGTGCAAGGTTGATGATCTCTTAATGCACAAGCATAATTCTATTAGATTTGATCTCCATGGGAAATAAGAGGATTCCTGGGTGCTATCGTGTAAAAGAGTCAACAAAATCAGCTGGTCAAAGATAATAGGGCTATCCTGACTAGCACCCTCATTCTTCATTTTACTGCAAGGTTGAGAGTAGAGGTTTTCAAAAGGTATTCCCTGGACCAGCAGCATGAAGGGCCATGTTAAATTAAGTTCGAAATGCAAATTCTCAGACCGTACCACAGACCTACTAAATCTGAAACTCAGGAAACAAGAGTCCAGCAGTCTGTGTTTTAACAAACCCTCCAGGTATTCTCATGTGCCCTCACATTGGACAATATGGTCTCAGGATACACATCGTATTTCACATCTTCCATGGAAAAGACCGAGTTTTCAAGGACACATAAGAAATGCTATTACAAATTCTACTAAGTACCTTTATGGCCGTAGATTAAAATAACTATATATTTGTTGATTTTTTATTTTAGGAGGAGAGGGCTTCTAATGCCCTAGTTTATTATTTATACCTCACCACTAGCTATGGGTGATGGAAAAAAAGTCAGTCAACTAGTCATGCTAAAATTCTCCCAGCCATGCTCAGCTCTGGTCCTCAGCCAGGAGGTAATTCTTCATGGAGGTATGCAACACGAGGAATAGAACACAAAGCTGATTACCATGCCTTCCAAAGAAAAATGCCACATGTTGGAGCATGTGTTGCTACACAGATAACTATGCCCTATTTGCATGGCAAATGTGTTTTCTCTGGAGAGCACATCTCAATAGACTGAGATGCTAATTTCTGGTTCTGCTGTGGTATGGCCTAGGGCAAGTTACTAAACATCTGTTCCTCCTTTCTAAAAATTACAGAGATGCCTATTCACAATCAATCCATAAGGCAGACAGACTATGATGACCATAGTCTATAAAACAGACTAATTTTTAGAAGAAAAACTAGAGTCAAGTCGCAACTTAGTTACCAATGATTTGAAACGTTAATTAAAAGGCAATAAAATTTTGGAATTTTAGGTTGATAGGGATATTTTTTAGATTGCTAAGATTAGTTGACCATATAAGCATGAGTTAATTTCTAGGCCCTCTAAGCTTTTCCATTGATCTATGTGTCTGTTTTTTGCGCCAGTACCATACTGCTTTGATTACTACAGCTCTGTAGTATATCTTGAAATGTGGGACTGTGATGCCTCCAGCTTTGTTCCTCTTTCTCAAGACTGCTTTGGGTATTTAGGGTCTTTTGCGGTTTCTCAGACATATTTTAGTATCATTTGTTCTAGTTCTGTGAAAAATGTTGTTGGTATTTTAATAGGAATTGCACTTAATCTATAGACTGCTTTGGATAGTATAGACATTTTAACAATATTAATTCTCCTAATCCACGAGCATGGAATAGCTTTCTGTTTCTTTGTGTCATCTTCAACTTCTCAACATTTTATAGTTTTGAGAGTACAGGTCTCTCACCTCCTTGGTTAAGTTTATTCCTAGGTATTTTATTCTTTTTGGTACAATTATAAATGAAATTGTTTACTTAATTTCTCTTTCTGCTACTTCATTATCAAAGGAGGCAGGAATGTATAATGCAGAAAAGACTATCTCTTCAATAAATGGTGCTGGGAAAACTGGACAGCTACATGGAAAAGAATAGAACTAGACCACTTTCCAACACCATATAGAAAAATAAACTCAAAATGGATTAAAGAACTAAATGTGAAACCCAAAATAAAATCCTAGAAGAGAACATGAGCAATAATTTCTTTGACATTGACCATAGCAACACTTTTTCTAGACATGTCTCTTAAGGCAAGAGAAATAATAGCAAAAATAAACAATTGGGACTACATCTAAATGACAAGCTTCTGCACAGTGAGGAAATGATCAAGAAAACAAAAAGACAACCTACCGAATGGGAGAAAATATTTGCAAATGATATATCCAATGAGGGATTAATATCCAAAACATATAAAGAACTTTCATAGCACAAGACCAAAAACAGCAAATAATCAGATTAACAAGTGGGCACTGGACCTGAATAGACCTGAATTTTTTTTTAATGTTTTTATTTATTTCTGAGAGAGAGAGACAGACAGCTTAAGTAGGGAAGGGTCAGAGAGAGAGGGAGACACAGAATCCAAAGCAGGTTCCAAGCCCTGAGCTGTCAGCACAGAGTCCAATGCAGGGCTCGAACTCACGAGCCATGAGATCATGACCTGAGACAAAGTTGACGCTTAACTGACTAAGCTACCCAGGCACCACTCAAATTCTAATTTTGAACGGGCTTATCCTCTTATGCAAGAATTCCTCTTCCAGACACCTATTTGAAGGGAGTGTTCACAATTGTTCATAAAAGTGTTCACAGCAACATTTTTGAAAGAGCAACATTTGGAAAATGTGTGTATGTGAAACCATATAATACATATAGAAGTACACAGAACAAGAAGTGGAAGAATGCACAGCAGATTCCTTACAACTGACAGTCTGGGCAGAGGAGCAAAAAGAGTGAGAGATTGAAAGATTCTAAACTTTTAAAAAAATTACATCAAACATGAGCAATAATTTCATTCATAAAATTCAAAAAGCATAGGGGAGTCTGGGTTGTTCAGTTGGTCATGCATCTAATCCCTGTTTCAGCTCAGGCCATGATCTTGTGGTTCATGAGTTCAAGACCTGGGTCAGGCTCTGTGTTAACAGTGCAGAGCCTGCTTGGGATTCTCTCCCCCTCTCTCTGCTCTTCCCCTGCTCATTTTCTCTCTCAAAATAAATAAAATAAAACTTAAAAAAAAAATTCAGGGGCACCTGGGTGACTGAATCAGTTAAGCATCCAACTTTGGCTCAGGTCATGATCTCATGGTTCAAAGGTTCAAGCCCCACATTGGGCTCTGTGCTGATAGCTCAGAGCCTGGAGCCTGTTTCAGATTCTGTGTCTCCTCTCTCTCTGCCCCTCCCCCATTCATGCCCTGTCTCTCTCTCAACAATAAACAAATATTTAAAAAATAAACTCCAAAAAATTCAGAAAACATCAAAGTATACAGAGGGCCACTTGAAGGAAAGTCTTATACACTTATATACCTACAGTGATCATAGCATAACATATAGAGTTGTCCAATCACTATGCTGTAACCCTGGAACTAATGTAACATCATATGTCAACTCTGCTCCAATTAAAAAAAAGAAAAATCTTATACTAAATCCCAAGATATCAACCAAAACAATAAACTTGAGCCTCCCTGGCTGAAGCTTTCAGGGAAGGACGAGGCATCGCCTTGATTGCCTGGTCTATTTCTTGAACCTTTTCAGGCATGGAAATATTCTAGAGGACAAACTCCATTTTCAAACCACTAGACTATATGAACTCAGAAGATGCTTCCTAGTCTCATAGGAGAATATAATGTTTTTGAGGCATTAAATATTACTGAAGTCCATCCAAATTGCAGTCACATACGTGAGACTACATTTAGATTTTAGACCACTGCCATGGAGTTTGACCTTCAACTGAAATCAATCATATGTCAATATTAAGAAACGTTATCTTCCTAGCCATTTAAATATTCTAAGACAACCTGGCAGCCAAATGCCAAACATAATATGACTACCAAATAAGCCACCTGCTATCAGAAAAAAGAGTATTTTTGAAAATATGTCCTCAGTATGTCTCCCATTTTAAAGAAACTCTAGTTGAGGAAGACCATTTGAAAGTATTTGTGCCCTCGCTGAACACACAAGGAAGGGATTGTTCATTCGTCCTGTACTAAATGCCTCGTAGGGGACATGGCGGCACAGTGAGCAAGCAGGAGCCCTCAGCAGTGGTTAATGGAAATTACACTGAACACAACCACAAAATCAGAGTAATTTAAGACTCCCAAAGAGAAATGTGGAAGTCATCCAAGCTTCTAATCATTTATAACATTTTTTACATTATTTAAGAGAAATCAGCTACAGAACCTCAAGCTGCTGTTCTTATACTATCAAGGAATTTTTAAAAATCTAAAAATGTTAATGTGAATTGCAATAGTACTTAAAGCTTATAAGAATCATAGTGAATGTGAGGTCCTCTCAGGAACCTGGGGGGGTCTTGCAATCACCTGGGCCTCAAAGAAGGTTCATGTAAGAGACAGAGAGAAAGACACCTAGGTGGCTCAGTCCGTTTAGTATCCAACCCTTGATTTTGGCTCAGGTCATGATCTCATGGTTTGTGGGTTCAAGGCTCGTGTCAGGCTCCGCGCTGACAGTGTGGAGCCTGCCTGGGATTCTCTCTCTTCCCTCTCGCTCTCAAAAATAAATAAACAAACATTAAAAAAGAGAGAGAAGCAGAAATTCTTAGTGTTTTACTAAAAATTTTTCCGTGGTTCTAGTTTATTTCATGTCATCAAAACAAGTTATTTCCATTAAAGACAAGATGCCATTATTTAGTCAAACAATTGTTTTTTCACTGACCATTATCACAATGGTTGCAAAAGTCCTACAGTTCCAACTCAAGAACTTGTAGTCAAGCGCAGACTATTAAACCATCAAAAAATCTTTGTTGGCAATGTTTGGAGAAGATAGCTTTAATATTTTTTAATGTGTTTTAGATATATTGGGCTCATAAATGTATAGTTATCAAATGCAAACATTTAATCATGGTCACTGGGAATCATTAAGGTTTTTAGAAAGCTGATGGTGGAAGAGTTTTATACTTATAAACTTTAACTATCCACCTGTCTGCCCTCTCCCTAACTTACTGAAGATATCCCTCAAGTGTCATGAGTAGTAAGGAGGTCAACCAAGGCTTAATCTTGAACTTCTCTTTCCATCGATCCTGACTGTAAAAACTCAGCAACCCCAGGATTTCTATATACCACACAAATGCCTCATATATTTCAACTCCTGGCCTGAATCTCTCCCAATTCATAGCTTGGAACCCCAAGGTCTCAACTCTTATTTCACTGGCCTAACTGACCATCAGCTCATAAACATCTGATTTTTTACATTAGATTGATCAGGATAAAAAGTTGGCTTCTTTGTTCCCACACTATTTCTGCTAGAGTAAGCTATCTTTATCAAATCAAGTATTTTAATGAAAAATGGTATTAAAGAATACAGAGTTTTAGGCACTCAATAACAATGTAATTTTCCCAGTGGAAATTTCAATAATAATTAAATATTTATCTGCATACTTAATATCTGTATCTGTATAGAAAGAGATAATAATACAAACATACATGTTTCAACCACTATTAAAGACCGACTGTGTTAAAAGCTATCTTTTCCAAACTTTGTCAGCAAAGATTTCCGACAGCCTGCATCCAACTCCATCATCCGCCATGATACAAACTGAGCACACAACAAACCAAACCAAGCAGAGATGTTGCCAGAAGACCAGCTGACACCCTCACCCCACCACTGGGAACTTCAGAATGGAATAAGGTTATTAATAATTGGGAGCCTCTTAAAGTAAATCAAGTTCCTTAATTAGTTGATGAATTGAGCTATATCAAACTATAGTTTTTAAAAACCTAACATTACAGGAGAGGGGGAAGAAACGCCTAGAATATGCTTTGTTTTTCCACTCCTCTCAATAATAATCCTGGCTTTCCTTAAAATGGTTTCCTATTTAATTAGAATGCCTCTCCTGATTAATTTTTCCAGTTTTGATAAATTCAATTATTTCCATCTTTGATAGTGAAATAAACATTTGAGGGGCGCCTGGGTGGCTTAGTCGGTTAAGCGTCCGACTTTCGCTTAGGTCATGATCTCGCGGTTCGTGGGTTCGAGCCCCACATCGGGCTCTGTGTTGACTGCCAGCTCAGAGCCTGGAGCCTATTTCAGAGTCTGTATCTCCCTGTCTCTCTGACCCTCCCCTGCTCATGCTGTCTCTCTCTCTCTCTCNCCCCTCCCCCCTAAAAAATAAAAAAAAAAAAAAAAAAAAAAGATCCTTTCTCTTAAAAAAAAAACATTTGAATATATGGTATGTCCACATTTATTCCACATATATTTGAATATATGGTATGTCCACAGTTATTACAAAAGGGTATCGTTTCATGTGCTTTTGTTGGAGTTATTTTATTGTTTTCTTCTATAAATACTCATGTTTTCACAGTTGGGAACTGTTTTTATATATATACTTGTGAATGTGTGCATGTTTATATGTAATAACAGCATTTTGCAAATCTAATGACGACTAGCCACCTTCTTTCCTCTTCCCCCACAAATCTGTGTACAATGCTGAAGTCAGGGTCCCTGCAAGTCATCCATACACCCCCTCCCCCAAACATGCACATATAGTTAAAATGACTAATTCACCTGCTTAGGCTCCCCATGTTATGAATCTGGAACTGTGGAAACATTTTCCAACAAAAAAAAATCTATAAAAATAACTTTATAAATTCTTTCAGCAAATATTTATTGGATAGCAGAAAAAGCCTATATAACCATTAATATCCAAAAACGCAAAGACCAGCATTTGAGGCTGATGGCTCCAAATCTGACAGGATCAACTCTTCAGCCCCTGATTGGCAGTTTTTCCTCCTCCTTTCCCCAAGATTAAACTGCAGCCAACTCTCACCCAGCCAGTGATAGATACTCTTCACCAAAGGAAGGAAGATTAAGCAAGGCTGACAAATAAAGGTGAGAATCCATTGTGGGATTGCAAGAATGACAGACTAGATCAATGAATCTTGTTCCTAAATCAGAGATGCTTTAGAGGGAAAAAATGCAATGACAGAAATCACTGATTATATAGTCACCATATGGTGGTCTCTTTCATTCATGATTGCACAGTACAAAAACTGCTTATAAATCTGTTTTTTTTTTTTTTAATAACCCCCAATCCTTTATATAAATAGAGAAGATCAACCCTGGAGAGCATGAGAAAAGCCAGATTCACAACCCCACCACCACATGAGACCTAGGCAGGGTTCATCACCTGGGTCCCCTCTTCATACTGGATACAAACCATTTCATTGATGTCAATGAGCAGGCAGGCCATAAATGTACATATTGACAACTTCAGAGGTGCACACTGCAATCGTGAGTGCAAAACAGAAAATAAACAAAAAACACCAGGGAAGTGAAGAGAATGCTGAATGACTCAAAAGTACTGACAAGGTCCCTTTACTTAGAAATCTTAGAATCTAACAGGTAAAGAAGAGAAAGGTAAGAGTTTCGTCCTGGCAGAGTGAGCTGACACAAAAGATACACTGCTCTTCTATTTCTCAATCTGAAATGAGATGTCTAAATTAAGAAAGGAAGGGTGAAAAATATTTTCCAGAACAAATGAATTTTCATTATGTTAATTTTCCATTGGGAGCACCAATTACGCTGATGACAGAATACACAGTTTTTTACAGGATGCGTGGGGGTGCCTTACTTCTTATCTCAGGCACCTAAGCTTGACAGAGGTCACGTATCATTAAGTAGTAAACTATGTCCTGAGATAACTCACCACCTAAATTATGTCTCAATTGATTTAAAGTAACTGAAAACACCCCCCAATAAATAAATAACACAGACTCCCAAAATAACAAACCACCATTTAGGAAAAAAGGTTCCTTTCCTTTAGAAAGAAATTTTGGCTTCTCTCCAAAGCATATAAACACTAAATATTTGTTCAGCAACCGAATATGCAAACGAAATTTATTGGAGAAAAACTGAATAATAAGTAATAATGCAGGAACAAAAAATATCACTGTGCTTCTAAAACGTAATCCAAGCAAATATTTACAACAGAGATTTTGCACAGCAAACAGGCCACTAAAGAATAAGGCGTTTTAGGTTCTTACATTTCAGATTTCTTGTTCTTTCTCTTCTCTGAATTTTCCATTGCCTTAATGGCAATCTTAGAAGTAAAATCAAAAGACAATTTTTTTTTTTACATATAATTTCACACTCCCCCACCCCCGCTTTGCTGTCAAGTGTCTGACCCCGGTTTGATAATCTCATTTCCTGAGAATCAAAAAGCTGGAAATTTAAGCTTCCTAGAGTGTTAATTGCAGCCCTGCTCCATTGCTAATCAAAAAATTGGATGTTTTGCATGAAAATGCTTCTCTAATTAATTCTCAGTCATAAATCGCTCTGGTTTTAATAACCCCTCCTTGATTGGATAGCCTTTGAAGAGACGGTGCAGCTAATCTGCTAAACTAGAAAAAACACGCGCAGAAAGAAATAATAAGTGGGCTTACAAGGTATAAACTAGAAGATTGCATTAATACTGTCAAACTGAAAAAGTGAGTCTCATTCCCGGGCTTTTCATGCCTCACCCTGCACCCCGGTAAAATAAACCATGAAACTAGGCATCATGAACAAAGTCAACTGTCACAGAGGTCATGCATCAAAAGTCAAATCTTTTTGCCCTCCTCCCATAAAACAGCTATTCCTATCATTTTTTTTAAAAGAGGTTTCCCTTGGCATTTTTCCCCCTAGAAACTGGAGATCCAACAATGTCCACTTGTCACATTGTCTATTTTAATAACACAGGGTTTTTTTGTTTCCCTCCTTCCCTCTGCTTCTGACTGACAATATATTATCATACATATCTCTAAGAGGTGGTGAACTGGATTTTCATTATCCAAAATGTCAAGATTCGTTTTTGTCATCACAGAACACAGCTGGTCTACACCAGCAGCCCCAGCAGCCCTTTGATTAATTCAAATGGAACAAGTCACCTATACATAACTTCATTTTCCCTAGACTGGGTCTTGCATTCTGCAAATTTTAATTTACAGCTTGTCAGTATAAGATACCATTTGCTGCCATGGTGGCACTCAGAGAGAAAAAAAATCAAGTCTTAATTAGCAGCACTTTGCATTAATCCTATGATTACTAATAAGGCAACAATTGGGAATTTTCAGCTTCAGAGCAGGAATTATTTAGAATTCACTCACTGCTGTTTAATAATATTATACAAACTTTCAGAAGATGCTGGAACAATAACGATGCACAATGAGTATATTTAACAAGCACTATTTTTAACATAAGTGAAAATGAATGGGCTCCCCAGTTGACTTATAAAATAGTTATGCCTACTTCCTCTAAATTTCACAAAGGCAGATATACCAAAAGTTCTGCTAAAAGAAATGACAGGATAACAGGCCTGGACGAATTATTACAACAAGAGAAAAAGGACTTCAGGTTGATTCTGACTTGAACACGGAATGCTCAAACCCACAGCTGTATCACCTTCTACCATCAATATGATTATGTTGAAAAATTCACAAGCCAACACAAGATACCACCATACACCCACCAGAAAGTCTGAAATTAGAAAGACTGACACCACCAAGTGATGGCATATACTGCTGGTGGAAATACATAATGATACTCTCACTTAAAAAAAACTAGCAGTTTCTTAAAAAGTTAAACAGACACCTACCATTGGACCCACAATCCCACACCAAGATATTCCTGAGAGAATTGAAAATTTATGTGCCACATACAGACTTGTACATGAATATTTAGAGCGGCATTGTTCACAGTAACCAAAAGCTGGAAACAACCCAAACACACATGTGCAGCTTGAAGGATAAACAAAGTAGTAAAGTCATTTTGATTGTGGTATATCCATTCAATAGAGTACCACTCAGCAGTAAAAAGGAACTACTGAAACATGCAGTAATATGGATATATGTCAAAATCATTACGTTGTGAAAGAAGCCAGTCACAAAACTGTTTACTGTATGAATCAATTTACATAAAATTTAGAAATTGCAAGCTAAACTACTGGGACAAATCACTTCACTAGTTACCTAAGGCTGGGAATAGAGAGAAATAGTCTACAAAAGGGTAGCACAAGGAAATTCTTGAGTGATGAAAATGTTCTGTATTATGACAGGTAAACCCATGTCTCAAAACTCATCAAATTGTTCTTGCTAAATGGATGTGGCTTAGTGTATATAGATTATCTCAGTAAAAGAGAAACAAGCACCAGCTATTTCAAATGCAAGTTATTTTTGCAAACCCTATATAGTAAACTCTATGATATCAATTGTTCAATTCTATCACTTAGCAGTTGTGTGACTGGTCAAGTTACTTAACCTCTATAAGCCAAGGTGTTCTTCGGCATAAAAAGCTAGAAAATAAGGACCTACTAGACAAAAGGATTATGAAAGTCAAATGTTAATTATGTATGTACTCAAAAAAACTGACAGCTCAGGAACTTCGCCCTCTTCTCTCAAATATTGGTGTCCCTTGTCTTCCTCCCTAATATAATCTATGATATATTCATGTATCTCCTCAAGTATCATTAACATACTGGAAAAAGTTCCAGACTTCAAGAGAAAAGACCTAAGCTTCTATCTAGTTCCCCACTGGTTAATGTGTAATATTGAACTTCTTGCATTTGTAAAAAGCATGAATATTTATTGTGTGCATAGTATATGCCAGACACTGAATGAGGAACTTGAGATGTAAGGTAAGCTCAAGTGACATGGACCCATCTGCTTGGAACTTAAATAATGACCACACATTTTACACAAACAATAACAAAATGCTAAGTCATTACAAGCACGTCATGTGCTATAAGGAAGCTAACCTAGTCCTGGAGGGGGTGGGGTTTTGAAAAAAAGAAAACAAGGTAAGCTTCCTCAAGGAAGTAATATTTTAAAGAATAAAAGGAGACGCTCCGTGTAAAATCTTTTAGAATACTGATTGACACATGGTAAGTACTTAATAAGCATTATTTAAAAATCGTTTAAAGCAGAGAACTACCCCAAAGATGACAACTAGTTATCAAGACAAAGAGAAGGTGGGGCAAGCCGATTTTATGAATCGGGAAGAGCATATGAGGCAGCGTCAGGGCCTGAAGGGACGTGGCATATTCTGAGGAGCCCAATATGGCTGTGATCAGAAGAGGGGCCACAAAGAGGCTGGGTGTAAGTGGTGCGCAAATCAGGCAGAACATCATTATGCATGTTAAGGCCATGGTACTTGGGAGTTAGAGATATTTTTAAAAATCACGAAGTACTTTTAAATTACTCTGGTTCCAGTGTAACGAATGGTTTGGACGGATTCAAGGCAGGACCAACCAAGAAGTAATAGCAGTCAGAACCTGGATGGAGGTGAGTCGCTTTTAAAACAACAAACAGTTGCTGGTGTGTCACAGCAGATGGCTCAGGGGGCAGTGTGGGCAGAACCTGCTGGTGGAATAACGGCACGCGGCACAGGTGGAAGACAAGGACGACCCCCAGGTTTAGCAACTGCTAAGTCAACAATCACTTTTAGTGAAATCACGTACACACACTAAAAGAAGAGCAGGTTTGGAGGCCGGTGGGGAGAAGAGGAGAATGTGGGTCTGACTGGAACATGTTCAGGATCCAGTGCTCAAGGGACAGCCAGCTCGGAGACGTAACGGAATCTGTACTGCTTTGCCTCAGAAGGTTATCATGACGGTGATGGTCCTGTACTGTTGCGTATATACATTATTATAAATATTTTTAAATTATTATTCCCCACTATAAAGTCTATGGAAACACTGAAAAACTATTAGACCTCCATCCTTTCTCAAAGTCCCTCTCAGCTTCCAAACTAGAATCACAGAGAAGCGGAAAGGCAGGGAGTAAGACTGACAACTAGAATGAATGTGGTTCTTTTCCCTGCTTAGAGTAAGAACTATTCTAGCAACTCCTACCCATTAGCCTGAGAAATACTTGAGAGTCTCAAAAGGAAAATCATGGAGTATCAAGATTGGGTGCTAGACTAGCTTTCTATTAATGTGTAACAAATAGCTCACAATTTCTGTTGGTCGGAAGTCCAGGCATGAGTTAGCTGGGTCCTGTGCTCAGAGCCTTGTTAAAATCTAAAAACAAGGTGTCAACATGGGCTGCAACCTCATCTGAGGCTCAAGGTCTTCTTCCTAGCTCATTCAGGTTGTTGGCAGAAGTCAGTTCCTTGTGGCTGTAGAACAGAGGCCCTTGTTTTCCAGCTGGGCTATTGGACAGGGGTTCCTTGTGGCTCCTAGAAGCCACCCTCAGGCACTTGCCACGTAGCACACTCTTCCCGTAAGAAGTACTTCCTCAAGGCCAGCAGCTGTTACTGCTTCCTGTCTCTTTTAAGGCCTCACATGGTTAGGCCAGGCCCACCAACGATAATCTCTCTTTTGAATAATGTAAAGACTATCATTAGGGACTTTAATCACATCTGGAAAATCCTATGACAGTTGCCATATAATGTAACCTAATCATGGGACTGACAGTCATCATATTCACTGATTCAGCCCACACACAAGAGGAGGAATGATAAAGGTTGTGGGGCCTTGGGGTCATTTTAGAGCTCTGCCTACCACCGGCAGGAATATCAATTAGATACATGTAATAAGCGTATAATTCAAAATAGAAAGTCATCAACCAAAAAAAAAAAAAAGGCACAGAGGGAAGAGAGAAAATATCTTTATATTCCACCTCAAAAGTTCTAACAAATTAATAAGTGATTTCTAGCAAGAAAGGCTACCCAAGAATTCTGGGTAAAAATGTATATACACCATTAGGCCTTGCTAAGAAGAACAAGGTCACTCCTCTATGGAAAGCTGTGCTAAATCAGTGGATCAGGATATAGCCTGTAAACTAAATAACTGTATCCAGAAACTCCTGCCAGACTGAAGGAAGGAAAGAAGTGGAACAATTAGGGAGAGCTTAGAATTTCTTTTCAAAAATGAAAATAAGGTACACTACACATTCACCCAAATGGCACAAACTTAAGAGGCTGATAAAATCACATTTTAGTGAGGATGGAAAACAACTGAAGTTCTCAAGCACTTTCTCATTCATTTCTATGATTATAAAATGACTGTTCATATCTTCTAAAGCTAAACATAAAGTTGTCTCATGACTCAGCAATTCTATCCCAGGTACATCCCTAAGAGAGATGAGTGTTTATGTACAAAATTATTTACAGCAGATTTGTGACAGTCTCAAAGTAGAAATGATAAATGTCCACTAACAGGAGAATGAATAAATTGTCCTACAGTCATACAATGGAATATACAGCAAGACAAACTGATACATACAATAACATGAATGAATCTCATGGACATCATGTTGAACAAAAGAAGCTAGTAAACAAGATACTGTACGCTCCTATTCATACAGATCTAAAGAATAGGCAAAATTAAGTGACAACATTATAAATCAGAAGAGTGGCTACTTTGAGGGGGTGGTACTGACTAGGAAGTGGCATAAGAAAGTCTTCTGGGGGCTGGTTACATGGGTGTGTGTGGGGAGGGGTATGTGCACACACGCACACACTCAAAAATTCAGCTGTATATCTAATTGAAGTGGAATATACCTACAATAAAGTGTGTAACTGTATAATTATTAGAGATAATTTCTGTGTACATAACATATATTATTACTTCGAAAAGTAAGTGAGACAGTTACAAATTATAAGTTACACACTTAATTGTAGGTATATTCCACTTCAATACAATTATCTCTAACGTATGAGCTTTAGTTCCTATGAAATGAGTCCTTTCTGTTTATTCTCTTTTTTCCTATATTACTATTTTTATTATTATCTTCACTTGACAATTCTTTTAAATGATCCAGTAAGGTATTCAAGAGGAGTTAGAGTTACTGATTCCCAATAAGAGTCACAGAATCTAGAAAGAAGACATAATCAGAGATGAATGGTGGTCTGTCGCCTCTACAACCTCACTTTTTTCCAGCCACTTCCTGCAGCCGTGCTGTGGGGAACTATGTGGACAAGCAATTCATTGATCACCTTCCAAGCCAAGTCTAAAACTTCTCTTTCAGAATAGCTGTAATCTTTTTCTTCCTTCCTTCCTTCCTTCCTTCCTTCCTTCCTTCCTTCCTTCCTTCCTTCCTTTTTTTCTTTTCTCTTTTTGTTCTGTTTTGTATTAGATGTTTCAGTCATACACCTTTTATTGTTTTTAAGAACTTAACATTGTTTTCAAAAGGTCATTTCCCTTTAAGGTACTAATTTGAGATCTCTGCTAGTTGTTCTAGGACTTTCTAAGTTAAGAATCTTTAGTAAATTACAAGTTAGACCAAAACTCCTTTTTCTCTTTGTTCTTTGTTTTCACTGGTAGCCAGGAAGAGACTTCAGAATGAAGGCCAGGGGCAGGCAAGCCAACAGCACCCTCACACATGGCCAAACGATCAGATGTAAGGTAGTTCATTCATAATGAGAAGGAATGACCTTTCCATTTTAACCTCCTTTTTTTTTTTTAGCCATATGCTAATCATTCTCAATTACTTATGTAGTAAAATGCAGAGTTAGTGGCATTGAATATCAAAATGACTTTGAAGAGAAATGGCCACTTTGATGATTGCCGTGAGATTTTACGTCTGGGGTGGATGTGAGTGGTTAAGAGCAGATCACTAAGGAGTCACTAAGTGCTGCCCTCTTGGTTAGAGACGTACGTGAATTCCACCCAGGCCACTGCAGTGGATGTCACTTACCACTGTCTGATTGGGATGACCACTGATGTCAAGCATGTTTTTCCAACACTCTCAAAGACCTTTTGCCAAAGAAGAAAGCAGGGGAAAAAAAGAGTGTCTAAGGACCACTCTAGGAGATTTTACTTGAATCTATTTTACTTGAATCCTTTTTTCATTAATTTTTAAAAACAGAAGTGTCTCCTATGTGTGAATTTAAGTGTCTCCTATGTGTGAATCCAGGGGGGTGAGACCTCAGATAAATTAACAATAGTTAACACTTAGTCATTACTTCATATGTGCCAGGCACAGTTCTCAGCACTCTATACGTGTTCACACATTTCACTCTGGCCCTGTGACATTAAGTATATTATATACTTACATGTATTCTATTCAATTTGCAGAAAGTGAAACTGACACACGGAAGAGTTAATTTACCCAGGCACCCAGGTAGTAAGCCTGACTGCAGAGACCACGCTCTGAACCTGTAACTAGTCTCTAGACTCCGATCTTTAGGGACATATAGTGACCAAGTACTGAGAATCCAGAACCTAGAGTTCTGGACTGATGGAGAGTCATAGAAGTCATGTAACTTCTCTCTCTCTGAGAAAACCAGTTAAGGACCTGCATAAAATCCCAGAGCAAGCCGTTAAGAAAGATGAACGGTAGCTTGAATACAGCTTCTTCTATGAATAAAAAATAAAGAATTGTATTCTACAGAGAGTATAAAATGAGCACTCAAATTAACAGATTAAACAAAGCCTAAAAAGGAGAAAGTGGTATTTGCAATTTAAAAATAGGAGGAGGAGGAGGAGGGAAGGAAGAAAGAAAGAAAACCTGAGCTCTGACATCAGACATCGGAAAGGGATTCGCAACAGGTAATCAAACACTGCCGAATGTCTTATCTATGACAGACTTGATAATAGATCAGGTTAGATTAGTTGCCATTATATTCGACTAGACAGATCTAAACAAAAATAAAAGAGAAACATGAAAATATAGGTTTAAAAAAATGCTATCTTCACCCATATGTAACACTCCATTAAAACTACCTTCTTCTTGGGGCGCCTGGGTGGCTTAGTCGGTTAAGCGTCCCACTTTCGCTTAGGTCATGATCTCGCAGTTCGTGGGTTCGAGCCCCGCGTCTGTGCTGACTGCCAGCTCAGAGCCTGGAGACTATTTCAGAGTCTGCATCTCCCTTCTCTCTGACCCTCCCCTGCTCACACTGTCTCTCTCTCTCTCTCTCTCCTAGAAATAAATAAAAGTATTAAAAAAAAAAAAAAAACTACCTTCTTCTTGGGGCACTTGGGTGACTCACTCAGTTAAATGTCTGACTGTTGATTTCTGCTCAGGTCATGATCTCACAGTTCGTGAGTTCAAGCCCCATGTCAGGCCCTGCGCTGACAGAGCCTGCTTGGGATTCTCTGTCTCCCTCCCTCTTTCTCTCTGCCACTCTCTCTATCAAAAGTAAATAAACTTAAAAAAAAAAACAAACTAACAAAACACTTATCTTTGCTAAAGCTCCACACAGAGTCATCATGTCCACTTGATTCTTCCTCAAAATTAGCTTTTAGATGTACTCCCCTCCTCTATCCTCTCCACTATTACCTCCTAAAATGCTGCCATGATCTTCTATAAGCTTCCACCTGACATAACGACACAAGTTGCCCCCCTCCAGCCTCACTGTACTCAACCTGTCCTCCAGAGAGCTCCCACAATACCTTCTCCAGAATGCATTTCTGATTACGTCACTGTCCTGCTTCAAACCTTGGAGGACTCCATATCACCCAGAGGACAAAACGTGCCTTTCTGCTGTCATACCAGGTTCTCTGAGACGTGCCCACCTGCCCTCCCTTTTCTAAGCCCAATCTTCCCCTACATTCTCTGCTTCAACCGCAACAAAATACCGACAACCCCATGAAGCTCTCACACATCAGGGTGTTGACTTCCTCTTCTCCCTACTTGCAGTGCATGCCCTCCCTGGACACTCTCACCTTTCCGATTACGGTAGAAAGATTCCTCTTTTGTAACTCCTTCTACGACTCCCCCTGGCAATGTTCAGTGTTTCTTCCTCCATGCTCCCAAAAAATACTTAGAATGTTCATTAAAACTGTGTCTGTTTGCAAGTCTTGTCTTCGGTGGCACCTAGAACCCTCCTTTACGCAGATGTTCCAGGAGCAGGTCTAGAATACAGGTGGCCTAGAAATGTTGGCCATGTATTGGCACAACAACCCTAAAAAACAGGCAGGGCAAGTGTTGCTAACTTCATTAGACAGATGAGCAATCAAGGGCCCAGAAAGGTAACGTGACTCGCCTAGTAAGAGCAAGATGAGTAATAGCTACTCCTTCCACTAAACCACCATACCCCCCAAGCTACTCAAAGCACAAACAGCTGCACCAATATTCCACATATGAACATCACTAACCAACTGAACAGGGATATGTAAATTAGTTAACTGGTGCTGAAATCAGATGTTAATGTGCAAACAAACAGGGACTTATTTGAGCTAAGTGGGCATGAATATGCAAATGAACTGGCTGCAATTCAGTAGATGTCATCACAATTCTAGGAATGAACATCCTATATTATGACTGTTACAATATTCATGTAGCATTCGTACATACTATCATATATTACTGTAATATGGGCTTTTTGAGTTAAAAATTGTGGTGAAGCCAAAAGTAACTGGATGCGTATTTTCATCCACACAATTATGAGCTGGAAATCAGATGTGAGCACACAGAACTCTGCCTTCTCCATACACAACCAAGCTGCCACTTGTAGTCCACGCTGAACAAGGTACTGTGGGATTAGGTTAGGTGGATCCTTCACCATCCAGACCCTGCCAATACCTCCGGCCAGATCCACCACGCACAGTCTGATATGATACATTACCACACTTGCATTTAAAACCGTGACTTTTCCTACAAAATTTTTAATAATGGGGCAGGGCTAGACCATTTGAATGCCCTTCAGAAAGTCCAGTATGTGATTACATTTGGCTTTTGCTCAAGTGTAGCATGGCTTTTATTTCCCTATCATCACCGGTACACCATCAGTTCTATCAATTCTTAACGTCTTGTTATTATGAACAATGGCCCGATTGTTATTATGAACAACAGCTTTACTGTCCCATCTATTATCTCTGGCTCCTGAAAGTAACAAATTATAATCAGTAGAGACCTGTATACATAAACTGATTTCTTTAATAGAAAAAGTTATATCCATCTAATTCATGTTATGAAACAAGGAAAGCCTATCCCCTCACACTTCTATATGGCTCTGCCTGCCATGACCACCGCCTGAAATGCCCACCTTCTTTACTTGCAAAGCTTCTCTTCATCTTCTTCTGTAAGCAGTTTGCAGCTTCAGTGCTCATGAGAGCCTCCCTGCCTTGCCAGCACTGGATACCCATCCCTGTTACAGATCTGCACGATGCCATCCTGATGCCTACCACAGTGCTAGGGTCACTTGTTTGCACTGCTGAATTAAACAGAACAGAAGCAGGGCTACAAGCAGCAGAGGGCCAGAATACCAGTGGCTGAAACAAGACAGTTTATTCCTCTCTCGTGGAGAAGTCCGGGAGGGTACAGTGGCTCTGGCCATTAGCGGTGTGACACAGCCACCGCATCCAACTCAAGCTGCTTCTATTTCACTGCTCTACCACCGACAGGGGCGCCTTGCCCGCATGGTCTAAGATGGCTCAGCACCACATGTCATTCGTGCTGTGCGAGAGGACGTGTTCACCCACACTGTGCCGGGGAGAGAGGGGTCAGCCTGTTCCTTCTCTTTAAATGTAAGGCTTGAAGTTACGCACCTCATTTGCACGCACATTCTACTGGTAAGAATTAAATTACATGTTCATGGCTGGCTGCAAGGAAAGCTTAGAAATATGATATTTGGGGAGGCCACGTACATGGCAAAAAAAAAATCGGGGGCTCTATTCATATAGAGGAAAGAGAGAACACAAGCTGGGGGTCAACGGCCGGTTTCTGGAACATAGCCATGGCCACTTTCTGCTCTTTTGCCCTCCAAAGACAAAACTTGGTTGTGTTCATTACTGTATCCTAAAGGCCTAGTGAAGCATCCAGGACAAACAAATGTAAAGAATCTGTACACACTCAACAGAGAACCAGCAAGTTCTAGGAAACACAGGGAATGGAAGAATAGCTGCTGAAGTCACTCAACACTAGGTTGGGACATGGCCCATGAGGATGAGGGAGCGGAGGGGGCAGGAAGTCAGCAGGGAGCGCTCTTGCTCCTGAGTCATCTTCTCGTGAATGATTCAAGGGACAGTTAGAGCCCAGGAGGAATTCACAGCTGTGGCACGGACATGGCATTTCAGCGGAAAGGTGCAGGCCCTCAGAGAATGCTCCAAATTTCCGGCAGACTTCTACATGGGAACATTACACTACATATACAGTTGTGTCTCTGGAGACTTAAGAGACCTTTTAAAAACTGTTGTATTTGTACTTTTTATGAAATGTGTAATATCTGAATATAGCAGACATTTAGTACCGTTTTTAAAATACAATAGCACTTCCATCACTTAGCTGGAGAAACAGAACCTGCACCATTACCCTTGAAGTCCTATGTACGTCTCTCTGATGATACCTTCTTCTATCCTTTCCAGACATGATCTCTTCCCTGAGCTTGAGGTTTAAGCTCCTACCCTTTCCTTCTTCACATTTTCACCACGTAAGGACATACACCTAAAGATATTATTCGGTTTTGACTGCTTCTGACCTTCCTACAGATGGAATTTGACTACACATAATCTTTTGTGATTGCTTTTGAGATTCAACCAAGTTAATATGCAGTCCAGTTCATTCATTTTCATTGCTACATGGTATTCTACTGTATGGCTATGCCACTATTTATGAATCCATTCTCCTGTCTACAGTATCTGAATGGTTTCCAGGTCTTGTTATTCAAACAATGAAACTATGAACTCAAGTGTCAACAGATTTTGCCTTTCACATTTCACTTCTCAATGCACCAAAGATTTATTTTCCTAAATGAGATGAGTGTCAAACTCAAAATCTTTTTGTTGTTGTTGTTTATGGATAATTAATTGTCTGACCACCCATCATTGACTCGTCTGTCCTATCCCTACCAAAGCTATAATGTCATCTGTCTCCCTTATCAATTTTCCCTTGTATGGTGCTCTGCTTCTGGCAGTCTTTAGTTTTGTGATGGTACCTTGGGTGCTGAACAGAGGAAGCGGAAAGAGACAGATGTTGGGGGTCCAGGCAGGCAGGACTCTGAGCCTTGTACCCCACTTAGTCAAACCACCTCCACCTCCGTCTGCTTTCTGTAGTCAACTCTGAAATAAGACCTATAGAAAACAGGTTCTAACACTAAGAAAATAAGTTTGAAAACTAGATTCTGAGTTCCAAATCACTTTCTACCATTAAAATCTATCGCTTTATTTTCTAGACCTCATACTACAAACATATGTATGCCAATTTCTTCTGAATTTTGATAACAGATCACTTCAGGTAAGGTCGTCTCTATCAGTATTCTTGAAAGGACTCACCCTTCGTTCTGAAAACGTAAAACTGCCTTAGGAACTGTGTCTTCTTGGGACAATGACCCACTTGTTCTTTGGCGCCCTCATCAGTCTAAGAATTACTTTCCCCCATTACTTTCTGTTTCTATTTGCTAAAACAGCTCAAGTCGCATCATATAAACCTAGCTGTAGCATATAAACTACTAAAATTGGAAAAAATATAATTTCTTACGACCCAAAAGAAAATCTAAGAAAATGAGCAAAGCTGTTATTTTACATTAAAAAGTTAATGTGAGCCAAATGATAAAAAATATGACAGAAGTTAACTTTTAAATTTTTCTGTTACATATTAGAAATTTGTTATTTTTTCATATTTTTGGTCAAAAAACCCACTTTTAACTCAAGTAGAATATAAAGACAAATGCAGATGTATCACGTTTCAATCACAAATACATATCTCACTTAACCATATTCACTCTTTCCCCATATCTTCATGCAAGAATGAATAAATGGGTAGAACAAAGGTCACAGGTCATCAACCAGTTCTGCATGATGACCAAGGATCATTTTCCAAGAGTGAGGTTCACAGGCTTTACTAAGGCTTTGTCATGACCGTTTCACACTCTCAGGACTATTGTCCCGTGACCGCCAGGCTCCTCCCCGCTGTGCAGGTACCAATGGGAACAGAAGACATTGTAGGAACTAGAACTCTTTGGAAAATAAACCCACAGTATAAATGAAACCCAGAAACAAAGAACATTTTTAAATAAAATAAATATCTACATTGCACACATTAAAGCTAAGAGGTGACACACTCAGTAACAAATCCCAGCATAAGAAGATTTTTATTTCTGGGGCGCCTGGGTGTCTCAGTCGGTTAAGAGTCCAACTTCGGCTCAGGTCATGATCTCACGGTTCATGGGTTCGAGCCCCGCGTTGGGCTCTGTGCTGACTGCCAGCTCAGAGCCTGGAGCCTGTTTCAGATTCTGTGTCTCCCTCTCTCTCTGACCCTCCCCCACTCATGTACTGTCTCTCTCTGTCTCAAAAATAAATAAACTATAAAAAATTTCTTTTAAAAGAGAAGACTTTTATTTCTTATCTGTTCAGGACCTGAGGAAAATATATTTATTACCTACTACTTCTTAGGAACACATAAAGAAATTAGCATTTCTGAAAACTCTATTATAATTTCATTAGACGATTACCCTTGCACAGGAGTAAGTTAAGATCAGTCTTTTAAAGCAAGAACGTAAATATATAGAAGGAAAGGGAATCAATTTTTATACACTATTTTAGAACCTAAAACAGAAGAGATAACTATGAAAGATTAAGGTTATTTTGAAATAATTATATGCAATTTTAAGAAGAAAAATGTATTTTTTCATGTGCCCTGCACATTGCTACATAGTTATTAACAAAGTCATTACGCAAAATTTAAGACTACAAAGAATCTTCCAATCTTATTTCAGGACACAAAGCTTTATAAGTGTTTCTTGTATTTAAGGCTGTGGAACAAATGTGTGGTAGGAATGTAAAACTGTTGGACCTCACTGCAGCCAAAATGTCCCTGAAAATGTGTGCATAAATGAAATCTTGCTTTAAATGCTCCATTATAGAATAGCTGGCTATATCAGAGACTCCTATTATAAATCCTTTTGTAAAAAAGGATAATCAGCTCATGCCTAATGTATTCCAAATACATTCTACCTTAAAGCAAGGTACCTCCAAACAGATTAATTACATATGATATTATTAAGTATTCACAACCCCAGATAGCAACAACCCATTAAAGGGAAAGACTGAGAAAATTCAGGTCAGGTCAATATAAGAGCCCAGTTTTCCCTGATGCCAGTACTTCCATATTTACCATGTAAAGCAAATCCTCTTAGAGAAGTCAGTTCTCAAGTGGCTGGAGCTTTACAGAATATTTTAATGTCAGGGCTACGGAAATGCCACTCATTAGACTAATGGGAATAAAAATAGCACTCTAAAGGTAATATTATTGAGTACAAACAGAAGTACTAAGTACCCCCAAGACAGAAAAGAACTGTAATCAAAACTGAGTATACATTTCTACTTGGATCAATGACACTTAATGTACTCTACCCATTCGTGAGTTTTATTATCTGAAAAAAACGGGCAAAGAAGACAAATCACAGGACTCCTACTCTGTTTATTAAACCTCCCACTAGGCTTTTCAACTAAGGAGGCCTATGGCTACAAATAAGGGGATATTGTGGATGGAGGCCTCCCCCATCCTATGCTGGTTAAGTGCTCCATTCAAACCAAGCATTGTCCCAGGCACAGGAATGCACTAATGAGTAAGACCTGCACTGTGGATATTCAGAGAGAAGTGTAGGAAATTACCCAGTGAAAAAGACACATAGAGATCAAGTATTCTGAGCAAAATAAAAAGCATGTGATAAAGAATGATAGGGCGGTGGTGGGGTGTGGTCAAGCTGTTGGAAGAGGTTAGGAAACAATAACAAGATTTGGGCAGGAGACCTAGATCTGGAAGTCAATTGCACCTAGGCACTAAGCAAAACCCAGCTGGGGCTGAGATACCTGGGGAGAGTCTACAGAGTGAACCCAGGAAAGGTCCCAGGACCAAACCTGGAAACACTCCACCATAAGGAAGGGAACATGGCTGGCTGAAAAATCAGGTGAGATGAAGAGCAATAAACGTGAAATCTGCCAAGATGGGGGTCACTGGTGACCTTGAGAAGAGCCAACTCAGGAACAGTGAGACTGGAGGGGCACAGACAACAAGAGATAGAGAAATGGATAACTCTCCTAATTCCACCATGTTGAATTCTTTAAAGTACCATTTTAAGTTAAATCAATTATAGCTATTCTAATTTTTCCAGTTTTAATGTTTAATTTTATAGTCACTATGTCCCCCTAAAGTAGTCAGAATTGATAACAGCTCTATTTTTCAACCGAGAAAACCGAGGCACAGAGGGGCTGATTAACCTAAGAGCTTATTTTGATCATGAGCAGCAGTATTTTCATTTTCTTTTAACCCTCATGAGATACTGTATTCATCAGTTACCTTATTTTCCCAAAGAATCCCAAATAACCCAAGAAGCTATACTCAAGCTAAATGCTCATTTCTAACCTATCACATGGCTGTCTAAGCGGTAAAATGAAGCAGTCAAGAGGTTCAAGACAAGAGGAAGTCTCTGATTAATGGAGACACACAAGTTAGATTTCCACCTGTTATCATGCACACTTTGAATGGCACCCCCACCTCCTCGGCCCAATTGCCAACAGTAGACTATGTAACAAACCATCTATACCATAAAAGAGCCAACTGAGATGGGTTAATGATACCAAAGAAATCTCACTTTTACACTCTTTTTTCCCCTTGTGTGTTGTTAGGATGAGACACGTTTTTAATTGCATGATAAATTGAAAATGTTGGCAGGAACCTAACTTTTATAAAATTTGAGCTTTTTAATGTTACTTTGATGGTCTTTCTGATGGATTTTCTTTACCGCAGAAGGAAAGGTGGACCCGCTGAGATGAACCACTAAGAAGTGAAGCCTGCAGCTATCTGGTAGTAAGAGGAGAGACAAAAATCTTCTACCGGTCTCTTACGATTTGACTGAACTATTCAATTATGCCTTTTCAAGGATAAACTGAAATGCAGATCTCACTGTGGCCCTTGTACAAGCCAGATTAATAGAATAAGTGAAAAAGGATGGTCGTTTTTAATGGAAAATAGGTGTGATTTTCCCCTTTTCCTGCTGAAATGTTAAAAGCATTCATCAGAGGCCCTTTTGCCCCTCAATGAAACACCATCAAACTTGTACAAAAACTCCTCAGCTAAGCTATTCTCTGACCATGCATGTTCTGTCAGCTCAGCGAAATTATTTTTTAATGATTATTATGAACACGATATGTTTGCTAACTACTTTCTTCCCTGTAACCAAAGATAAGCCCTCCCACTTTGCTGAACTCTGGTAAGTAAAAGAGACTATGGCATACAGCTCCATATTTCCATTAACTTGCTGAAAAATGAGAAAAGTCCCTAGTTAGATTATAGTGACTCTTCAATTAACCACCCTCACAGAATAAACTCCCTCCATAGCTTAGCCGGATTTAAATACACTTTCCAATCATATACAACAGTATCGTCCTAGGCCAGACAGCTCAGTGGCCACATTTCTACTTAATGAAGCTAGTTACAACTGCACAACAAAAATGCATCTACCCATAGCTTCTAGTTGTCCTCAAACTTAAAAACTACTAGACCCTGTGAAGCTGATACTGGCTCTCAGTGGCCTCCCCTCCTCTCGGGGGCCCTTCCTACCTCTCCATGGTAAGCTCTCTCTCCCACGTTTGACATCGACTGTCCTCATTTGTTCTGTGGCTGAGTCAGTGAGGATTTATTGAATATTTACCATGCCAGGCACTGTGCGAAGGACAGGAAGTAAAACAGTATTTCCCGATCTTAGAGCTCCGTGGCAGACTCAAACAAGTGAACATGAATCCACAATATCGTGTGTTAAGTGCTCAGAAAGGGAATATTAAAAATGTTGACAGAAGCACAGAGTGGGGGGCCACAATCTGAGAGGGATAAGTTGGGGGGGGGGTGTCATCAGAATAAGTGACAACATACTTTAAGTTGAAAAGAAGAATAGGATTTAGCCAGGACAGACAGGAGGAGTGTGAAAACGGAAGTGACAGGATGAGCAATGATGGTGTTGGTGGAGGCGGAAGAGCGAAGCACATTTCCTGTATATTTAGCACTTTTCTGCTCGCAGCTCAACTCACGTTGCTTTCACAACCACCTCTGGGGTGGCTACTGTCATTTCTATCCCTGTTTAGAGGTAAGGGCACAGAGACAAAGAGGTTACGAAACCAGAAAATGGGGAGCTAGACTGTAAGGGCAGGCAATCTAGGCCCAGAGCCCTCTCCTCTTCACCGTCTCCCCTGAGAACATGGACCATGGGGGGACATAGCCGGGAAAGTCACTCTGCGCAGCTAAGAGTGCAGAGTGCGTGCTATTCTCACTAACAAGAAAGAAGGGTCTACCATCAGTCTTCTGTCCTGGTTGACTAATTAGGCATGAATCTGAGAGAAGGACAGGTTGCAATGCTGTCCCATTAATTACATGGTCCACCTTTTCATCTCTAAGCATCAAACAAAAGGCTTCCTTGCGGTGGGGGTGTTGATAGTAAGGGAAGCCGTGCATGCGTAGGAGCAAGGGATATACTGGAACCCTCTCACCTTAGATCTCCACTCAACTTCGCCATCAGCCTAAAACTGCTCGTAAAGAAGTTTATTAATGAACAAAAAGTGAAATGAGCGCAAAGAAAAAACGAAAGGCTTGCTTTGCCCCCGTTAAAGGAATTTCATGAACTACAAACCAGGTCGAGAGAAATTAGAGAGGGAGACTTCGGGTTTCTTTAAGTCAGCTCTGCAATTAAAACGAGGACACTGAGTATGGAGGATCTCTCTAGCCCTGAGCGATCCGCTACGGCCCCTAAGTGGCAGTTCAGGTATGAAGCATGCTGTCAACTCCACTTCCTTCCAAGCTTCTCAGGCCACCTTGTCCTGCCGGGAGGCAGTTGCTTACTAGAGCCTGCGTCACCTTCCAACTTTACTCCTTGACTTTTTTCAATCCTAACTACCCTCTGTCCCCATGTACTTCAAGACTCCAAGATGCANTGATTTCCTTTTCCTTGTATCTTCAAATGGTTGCTAGGCTTCTGGTTCTGATATATACGTGAGCTGTGGAATTATTACTGTGGTATAGCTATGGGAAAGCACAGCTGCATCTTCGGAGAAATCTGCAGGTGTTTAGATCAATAATGAAGGTGGAGGTACAAATGACTGGGTGGTGGTCTTTAAATCCAGAAAGGCTGGCTGGTTAATTCATAATGTTTTGATGTAGAACCATGATGAATCTTAAAAACTAAATATTTAATTGTGTAAGCTACTCACTGCAAAATATTTCAAGTTCCTCTAATGCATCCCCCAAAAGTGGAAGTGTTCTTCCGCATCCCTCAAACAGGAAGCCCATAGTTTTAAAATAATGTAAATGATCACCCCCTTCTCTCAACTCGGCTACCAGTTTTTACGCATTACATTACTTAGTTGTTACACTGACTTCATGATATTATTACTGAGGTCCATGAACACTGACAGCTGGACCTTAAGGCTCTATCTTTTCTTTCCTTCTCCTGGACCTCCGTACCCTCCCCCTCCATCCATTCCAATGCCTAGGATGGCTTGCACTTAGCAGGACTTTGCAAATCTTTCTCGATTACATTTACCATGATTAGCATCTTTCTTGTCACAGAAGGAAATGTTATCGGATTTTTGATTTAATTAAATCTACTTAACGATTTATTTTCTCAAGTATTTTCTCCTACAGATTACAACTCTTTAGTAACCACGTATGGATATCAAATATCCTGTATATCAAAGCTAGCTTGATTATGACATCATATTTAGAGGCATCTTTCTTCCTTTGAAATAATGACAGAGGCTGCATCTGCCCTTTTCAAAATCCCAGGCACTCCTGCCACATATTAGAAGGTATGAGAAACAGTAAGTGTAACAGTGACTGCCACAGACTGGCATTCCCCTGGACTGTGACTGGACACATGGCTGCCATGTTTAACCACAAAGAGACTGACCTCCAGTCTTTCTGCTTTGAGTTCTCACTTGAATGGTAGCAGGACTATAAATCCTGTGGCCATAGCAATAGTTTGAGCTGCTCGGCAGCAGCCGCCGGGAAGTGATAGAGGAAACAGATCCAGTCTTTAAATCTCTGCTCTCTTGAACGAATCTGGTGAATGCAAAATGCAAACTCACCTGCACCACAAACTTCAGATCTTCCTCCAGAAACTAATTTTTCCAGAGAAGTTCAATCACTTACCTTGAAGTTCTCCACTGCGACTGTAGAGCTCCCGCCTCTGCTCTCGCAAATAGGCACTCATACTGATGGCATGGGAGGAGGATTCGAACCTGGAATGAAACGCAGGGTAAACAGAGAGGCAGGAACCAAACCTGCGTTGGCCAGCTATGTACCTCAAAAGTGTTCTACTCCCATCTGTGTAGCGCGCCCTAATGTTCCACGACCCAAACATTCTGGCCGGTCCATGACAGGGCCAAAGCCGGCTGCCATAGCCCTTGATTCAGAAACAACACGGCTGGCCACACCCCTCCACAACACAGTAGCTGGACCATTTGCTCATTCTTTTCAACGAATACAACACTTCATCTGTCGCAACTTTTCTCTGCCTTCAACCCTTTGCCAGGATCCCAACACACACCCAATAAGGATATCCTATGAGGTCATTATAATTTTGCTGCTATGCAGTTCAAAAGCCGTGAGTGACTGCCGCCACCACAGAAATGTATCTTGCTTTTCTCCACTCCCCTTGAGAATGAGTACGGAAGGCACAGTAGCAACATGGCAAGAAAACTACACCAAGGAAGCAAGGCATCTGTGGTTTCTCCCTCAAAGTCCTCAAAAGCAATACAGTTTCTAAATGGTTTCTGCCATCTACAATATAAAATATTCTCAAAAATATCAAGGGCACCAGGGTGGCTCAGTCGGTTAAGCATCCAACGCCAGCTCAGGTCATGATCTCACTGCTCGTGACTTCGAGCCCCATGTTGGGCTCTGTGCTGACACCTCAGAGCCTGAAGCCAGCTTCAGATTCTATGTCTCCCTCTCTCTCTGCCCCTCTCCTACTCATGCTCTGTCTCTCAAAAATGAATAAACGTTAAAAACAAAAATCAGGTGACGAAGTGTATGTTCACGCCACCCCAAGAATCACTTTAGAGACTGGAAACACGGAGGCTAGGGACATGATACAGAACAGGTTTCTAAAGACTCAAATCATCATTCAAGGATGAAGAAAACAAAAGAAAAAACTCAAAGTCTTAAGAGAAACTTGCAGGTAAGGGGAAAAAAGAAACAGGAAAATTTAAGATTAAATCAACAGTAAATCTTCCGACATGTTAAGAAATTGCATTTCAACCCTGAGATTTTCAAAGTCAGACGAACAGGCTGATGGGAGAGATCCTTCTAAGAGCGACTGCCTCTAAGCAGTAAACAGCTACATCACGAAAGAGCAACAGTGGTAATGGCATAGGCTTCTGGCGACAAAAACGGAACGCCATCGCTTTCTTAATTATGCCTCCTTTATCCCTTCTGTGACATGGAAGATGAATGTCCGTCCGAGAGAAACACTTGGATTTCTGGATCCTCCCTCCGCGCCCTGCCAAGAACTGAGAGGGGCCCTAACAGCCAGAGGGGACGCAAAGTGTGCAGTACTTCAAAAGTGTCACCTGCCAGTCAAGTGTAGGAAAGAAGCCACTGACCTCCAAAAAGCAAGCTGACAGCTATTGATCAGAAATGGGGAGGGGGGAGAAAATAAACTCTTGAGCAAAGAACAGAGAGGCACACATTATACAATAAGAGAGAACTTAAACACACTTAATTAACCTTGGCTAAGGGCAATTAGAGAGAGTAATAAAGTCCTTCACGGAAGTGATAAAAACAGATTACGGCTCGCCCAAACCTTAATCCTTTATGACCTGATATATTTCCGCTACTGAGGACCCCTCTTTGTGTTTGCCAACACGCACAGATTGGTATGATTTTACAGCAGAAGAGGCACTAGAGATGGTACAGTCTCACCTTCTTATTTTATAGCCAAAGGCACAGAGGCCCACTAAGACAGGAGACCCAGTCTGCCGTGCACAGCTCATTAACGATAGAGCCAGGTCTAGAAACAGGCAAGTCTGTAATAACGGCCTCATTCCATATGGGCGATGAGTTTTTATTGCTAAGCAATAATAATAAATGTTTAACAATTACTTAAGTTCATTTATTCATTTCCAATAATTTATATGTTTTCTGATACCACAATTTCAGGATTGGCTCAATGTCAAATAATACATGTGGTCAGGAGTTGAAAAGGTAAGGGTGTCAGTTGAGAGCAGGAAATCTAAACACCTTGACACCTGCTTTCTGCAATACACCTAGATTTACAACAGTGAGGGGAGCTAGGAAGAGAGAAAGGGAAGACGGAGAGAGAAAGACAAGAGGAAGAGACAGACACAGAGACAGAGAGTATACGTGTGAGCGAGCAAGTAAACAAGTGAGCAAAGCAAAAGCCTAAGCATTGGGCAGCATCTCAGGCCATCTTAGTTGCCTCTATCAACCACCTTTTCCTTCCATCATCTTCCCTATTTGCTGGCAGAGCCCCCATTCTGCCTGGACGTTCAGCTTCTCTGCTCCCTCTTCAAATAGCTGTGTGCTCAGGAACAGTGGTTCCTCTCCAGCCCAAGACCTATCACCAGAGGACCCCTAACTGGCTGAAGACCATCACTGTGGCCTGCTCCCCTTCGCCAGTGGCTGATTTAGGAATGGGCTTAAGAGCTGAGGAAAACTTGAAGAGGGGCTCTGTCACTGACAGAAAAGATGAATAAATGGATATTAATTATTAATAAAAAAAAAAAGATCTGAAATGGGATAGCCACTTTGTAAGACAGTCTGGCAGTATCTTACAAAGCTAAACAGAATCTTACTTTATGATCCAGTAATCATTCTCTCACATATTTATCCAATGAGCAGAGAACTTACATCTACACAAACACCTGCACATTTATAGCAGCTTTATTCATAATGGCCAGAAACTGGAAGCAACCAAGATGTCTTTCAACAGCTGGATGGGGGGGGTGGGAGGGGGGCAGGTGGAAGAGGTACATGCACACAATGGAATATTATTTAGCAATACAAAGAGATGAGCTATCAAGCCACAAAAAGACATGACTGCATACTGCTAAGTGAGAGAAGCTAGTCTGAAAAAGCTACATATTTGATGATTCCAACTATAAGACATTCTGGAAAAGATAAACTATAGAGACAGTGATTATCATAGGGTCAGCGGGCGGGGAAAAGAGGGAGGAATAAGTAGAAAACAGAGGGTGTTGAGGGCAGTGAAAATATTCTATATAACGTGCTGATGCATATGTGACTTTATGCATTTACCAAAACCCACTGAATGTATAACACAAAGGGTGAACCTGATGTAAACAATGGATTTTAGTTAATAATGAAGTATCACTATCCGTTCATCAATTGGAACAAACATACCAAACATAGGACCACAAGATGTTAACAAAAGGAGAAATTCTGAAGGAGAAGGACATAAGGGCGCTCTCTGTAAACTGAAAAGTGGTATAAAAAATAGTCTACTCGTTAAAAAAAAAAACACACACACAAATTTACAGGAAGAATCACACCCTCTCCTTGGGATCACTTCATCCTGGGGCAGAACCGAAAACAGGGAGATGGAAAAGGCTGGGTCCTTGGCCATCCCCACGCTGGTGGATTATAGAGTCTTCTACATTCTTCTTCACTGTGTGACATAGTAACTTTTCTATGGTTTAATCTCATTCATGTGGGGTCCTGTGTTACCCGGGGACTAAGGCATTTTAACTAATAGTGCACCTGTCCTCTGAACAAAACCGTAAAATGTAAGAAAAGAATGCATTCAATGAACAGAATGGATTTTATTCCAATGCAAGCACACTCAATCTCCTCTCCTCTGGACCACAAGATAAATCAACTGTTGAAACTTTCCATAATGATTAAGAACTCTATGAATCTATGATATAAGCAAATCTCAAAAGTGAATCAATAAAAGATACCGGAGCTTCGACCATTCAAAAATAATGAATTCAAAAATAATGAATTCAAAATACAGAGAAAATACTTCTGGAGTCACTTTATACACTTGGATTTACAGGTACAACTTCTTAACAAGTCATCTCCCAGCTCCTCAGAAGAATACATGGATCTGCTATTATTTAAATCCTACTTCAATCAATTGCTGGCTATTGCCAGTGAATTTACAGAATTTACTTAACCTGGCTTGCGCCTCAAATTTTTATGTGCAAAAAAGGATTAAAAATAAAACTCAGACCTATAAGGCTGCAATGAGTAAATGAGATAATCCATGAAAATGGCTTAATGCTTTAGCTAGTACTTGGTGAGGATTCAGTGTTGGCCACTCCCCGCNCGATTTAAATTATGTTTGAGATTATTTTGAGAAATTCATCTCCCACAGTACCTGGCACATAGTAAGCATTCAGTAATAGCTGTTACTGCCGTTACTATTAATGTAATAGCATTAACTATTATCTGTTACCAAATGATATACACTTAGGTATGTGGCCTGGTGGTATTAACTAAGATGGTAATTAGAAAAAAAGAATTTCCAGATTGTTCCTTTCTTAAAATCCAATGTTACTTAGCTAAGGAGATTCTTATAAACTTTAAGGTTATTTCTTGGCACTAGGGGTTTTTTTCCCCCCAAAGCAGACACATTTCATTGCATATAAAAGTCTCCAGAAATGGAGAGTTTCATTTCCCTTCATTTTATACAAAATGGCACAGAAACAAATTTCAAAATTTTTTTATTAAAAGTCCTAGACAGTCCAATAACCATATTCCAAGATAGCTACTTCCCCTTACAGAAAACAAATGTACACAAAATAAAAAAATATATTCACTTCCTATAAATTATTTCAAATCAGCTTTAACTGGGTGAAGTGATGGCTGCCAATGAAGTAGAAAGCCATCCTACTTGGATGAAACATTTCCTGACACCTGCTATGTTACCATCAGGGAGATACTTACTTAAAAAGAGAATTTTTTGGCCTTTGAGGCTTCTTCTTGGCAAAAAAGGCTGCGAAATCTCGTCCAGTGCTGGCATAACTCAGTTGAGCTGATGGTTCAGAGGCCGTACGGGTATTTTTCATATCCAAGTACTCAGTCAACAGCATCTGTACAATCAGATAAACAGTTTCACACACACATTTATGATGGGCTACTAAGAAAAGCAACTTAAAATGATGAAAACTTAATTATAAAACCTCATTCTTGACATTCAGAAGTAGAGTAACCTCACTCTTCATAGTTCCAGTTGTAATCTGAGGAAAGACTCATCACAGCCAGAACGTCATCCATTTGCCACCTATACCCGAAACTGAGAACAGGATGAGCGAGGCATTTGAACACGGGGGTAAAGGAGGAGGTTTTTAGTGAGGGTCTGCTACATGCCACGCACTGTGCCGAGCAAGTTAATCGACATTTACAACTTGATCCTCATTACTGCCAATTACAGCAACATCAGCAGCAATACAGTACTAATTACCGAGGGCTTACAATGTTGAAGGCAAGGGGCTAATATAGATATATGATCTTATTTAAAGCACAAACTTTGATCAAGTGAGTTCTCAGATTACAGAGAAGGAAGTGAGGCCCAGGAATAGGTTTAGGGGTTGCAGAAGGAACCCTGGGGGGCTCACTCTGCAGCCCATGTCACACCCTTCACTGGACAGCACAGGGGATTAAACAACTCTAACCAACCTGCTGAGAGGTATCATGAGCCACTGCAGGCTAATGGGTGCTGACCCACAAATCATTTCCAGGGCCACTACTCATCTTGATGGCTTCAAAATAAGAAAACCGACAGCTTTTTAATCACTATTGCCAATGGGCAATGTTTAAAAAATCAATCCACTTTATAGCCTCAGAAAGTGGGGGCCTGGGCTAGAATCAGCCATTATACTTCTGAGACAAAAACTCTAAGAAGTTCCCACTGTTGTGAAAGAAAACAGCAGATCTGGAACAGAAATCCCCATGGTTCCTAAGAATATCTAACCTGGGATTAAAGTAGATCAACTCATTTCTGTAATCATTTGCCACATCTACAATTTTAAGATAACAGGGCCGCCTGGATGGCTCAAGTGGGTTAAGCATCTGACTTCTGTTCAGGTCATGATCTTGAGGTTCGTGGGTTTGAGCCCCGCATTGGGCTCTGTGTTGACAGCTCAGAGCCTGGAGCCTGCTTCAGATTCTGTGTCTCCTTCTCTCTCTCTGCCTCTCCCCTGCTTGCACTCTGCACTCTCTCTCTCTCTCTTTCAAAATAAATAAACATTTAAAAAAATACTATCTGTCTGTGGGGTGCGTGGGTGACTCAGTCAGTTAAGCGTCCAACTTCTGCTCAGGTCATGATCTCCCAGTTCGTGGGTTCGAGTCCTGCATCAGGCTCTGTGCTGACAGCTCAGAGACTGGAGCCTGTTTCAGATTCTGTGTCTCCCTCTCTCTCTGACCCTCCCCTGTTCATGCTGTCTCTCTCTCAGAAATAAATAAAACATTAAAAAATTTTTTTAAAAAGTTTAAAATTTTAAGATAACCAAGTGTTACAGCACATGTAAACTGGCAATTCTACCCATGACTGAAGTAAAAGCTTTTCAGAGACTATGGTTCCAAAAAAAAAAAAATTCCTTCCTGTATTGGATATATAGTCATTCATTCACTTATTCATTCAATAAACATTTGAGGATCATATTAAATGTTATCATCAAAAAGCATTTATGAAACACTCTGTGGACATGATGCTCTCCCAAGTTTTAAAGCTAATTATGTCCGTTAATGAGCACAGACACATTACTAATAGTTTCAAATACCAGACATTTTTAGAAAATGATCTTAACTCAATCCTCAAATCTATGAGGTTAGAGTTAATATCTATATTTTGGAGATTAAAAAACAGAGATTCAGAGGTAGTAAGAAACTATATGCATGTGTGGGTGACAGGATTAATGGGAAATCTCTGTACCTTCCTCTCAATTTTGCTGTGAACCTATACATACAACCTATATAGGTGTATACATATATATGTATATGAGTGTGTGTATATATACACACATTAAATATAAATTACACATACACACACAGTCTTAAGATAAAAAATGAAGCTGGCCTAAGGTCTTATAATTACAGAACAGATCAGGATTTCAACCCAGGTGTAGTGGACTCCGGAGCCTGGCTCTTCCCCATGACACTCTATTCTTACTAAAAGCATAAAAACTGCTGATGAGAATGGCTATGGGTGGCAGTAAGTAGACTTATTTTTCTATACAATAGAGACTTCAATGGAAAACTATAAAACATATTAACAAACTGTTCAAATTATATATATATATATATTNTCCAAACTGCCCAAGAGTCTAGAAGAATATTAAACTACATCTCTAGTAACAACTCAACTGATGGACTCAATTACTTGGTAGATTTGGCACTGATGTTAATAAAGTTTGCGGGGCTCTGTGATCAAAAGAAGGCCAATAAACCAGAACAGAATTTCAAATTGACAGAACACACAAAGAGATCTACAAAGGTACTAATTGATTTTAACACCAATCAGTATGATGGAAATACGTTTCTACCCAAGCGTGAAGATACACTAAGCCAGTAATCTTTCTGAGGCACTTCTTGTCCTAGAATTCAACGAGTGGCCTCTACAATAAAATATTGATAGAACAGGGCCTACCTGATGAGCGGCCTGAAAATTCAAGTATTTCAAGATCACTGTTCTTTTTCTCCATGTCAATAAACTTCTCTTAATTATCACCTCTCGCTTTGCTGGTCTGTTCTTATACACTGGCTTCTTCCTTTCTTTCTACAAACATATACTATCTCTAGCTTCCTAAGGAAAAGGTAGCTTTGATCCTCATTCTCTATCATTTTCTTTCCCTTTTGTCCTTAGGTTCCAAACTTAACAGGCAGCCTTCCCATGTATTTCCATTACCATGATGTAGTGTAATCCCTATTTCTCTCCACACTCCAGTCCCACACATGTGACTGCACGCTTGACATATTCACACATTTCGTGGATAAAAATCAACCCTAAATTCTGAGACCTAAATACTTTTCCCATAAAATCAGTAATTTCTTCTGTCTTCTGTGAGTCGTTTCTTATTCTCACCGGCCTCCAGATTTAAAACTGCAGAACTGGCATTAGACCTGTTCCCTTCCCTTTGTACTCATGCAGGAGTTAGTGGCCCGGTCCATTGGTTACTCTTCCTCAACTCCCTCTTAGTTTGCCCCTCCCATCCATCCGGCAGCCACCAACTTGGTTCAACTCATGCAGTTTCTCTCATTTTCTGCCTCACGTTTCTTATTCTTCCAGTCCTCCCCGTACCCCACGAGGAGAGTGATCTTCCTAAACCACTGTTGCCATCGTCATCTTAAGGCTACTTATTTTGTCATCTACATTAATGTGACCTCAGTATCTATTCCCAATCATATCTTATGCTCCTCAAAATGAACCCAACACTCAGTCAGAATCAACGGCTTAACTCTTCCCTGAACACGCATGGCTGGGCCCTCTTGCTTTTGGAATGCCTAACTGAGATTGCCCTCTTTCCTCAATACCCTGACAAGCCCTTCCCAAAAACAATTTCAATGTTTTCTCTCCAATGACTCCTTCCCAAGGCACTCTAGGCTGGCTGTCCCCTTTTCTGGATTCCTACAGTATCCATTTTACACATCATTCAATAAGTGTTGGTCGAAAACTGCCTGTTACTATTATTTATCATGTAAGGAAAAGACACGTGACCACTCCAACTTTTACTTCTTTACTTCCATCACAGAGCCATGAAACAAACCAGAATATTAATATATATTCATATATATATATATATATGACTGAATCACTAAATTTTATAAAGTATGTGATAAGAAGCCTTGGTAGATATGTTTTTAATACATGTATTAGAAACAGTCTCCAAAATGAGCCCTGTAAATGACTCCTCAGTACACAAATCTATACTACAAGTAAAATGAAAAGGGATGCCTATGATTTTAATAGTAGGCTTTGCCATGTTTGTTTCCTTCACTGTATTTGCTTCTTCCCAAATGTTTACCACCAGCTAGAAAATGTTACATTAAAACAGCGTAAAGTTTTATTTTGACACCAAATTATGAGAAGTGCTTTTTAAATATCTCAAAGAACAAAAAAAGCCCCTTTTTCTAAGACGCCTGAAATTTGTTTGAATTAGACTAAATCTTCTACGACTAAGTCTTGACATACACATCAGACACCTGGCATTAAAAGAGAACCATGTCATTTCTTAGTGACTCCACATCACTGTGGATAATGTGCTGCATCTTCTAACTTGTACATAAATATCCTAAACCATTAACTATGAGCTCAAATTTCCATTTTTAAGAAAGAAGTTAGCTACACAGGTTGTCTTTTGCCTGGGGAAAATCACCCAAGTCTGGAAGTCTAGGGGCAAAGGGACATTATATATATCAGCAAATATATTGTGACCACAGAAAATCTGCATATCATCCCATATTCTCGCTGATTCTAAATTCCTTTATATCTCGGGCATTTCTTTTCTCTTTTTCAGTACAGGGAATTGCTATTTCTTACTGATCAAGCATTCAAAACATAAAAGTCAAAAGTTTATGCGTGTTTCAGGTTTAACTTGAAAAGCTATTAATTTGTAAAACCAAAGACAAGAAATATGAAAACATGGTTGAAAGCACCAGAATATCTATATATCCCAATGATATTATGATGCACTATATTTTTTGAGTACCTGGTATATTGGATGATTCTATGGTAGAAACAAAGAAATAAAGAAATATAATGCTTTAAAGAACATACAAATTGGGATAGTCAGGCATCTCTTATGTTATAATATTTGATTAGCAATTGCTAAGATGCTAGTCAAAAATCACATGAAATATAAAGCAGGGCCAAGATTTTGAAATTTAGAACTTGCTTAGCATCGGTAACATCATTCTGAATGAATTCCTCATTTACCACTTAGCCCTCTTTATTTAACATATTGTTTGTGGCTGCTTATGGTTATACACCCAGAGTTTTCTAAAAAGAAAAAAAAAATGTTGTTTTACAAGCTTCCGAAGAACAGCACATTGCGAGGCTTCAGCCTCTACATTAATGTAAGTAGAAACATCCAGACCCTTCTAGGTACTTAATACGGTAAATCCCTTTCAGTAGCTTCCCAGCTTACAAAATCTTCACCTCATCTAAGAACTGTTCCCCAGCTACACAGTGGATTCTGCTATCCATCTTTATAACTGTGTTGGTACCATGCCTTCCCAGCCCGACCCTACTCCGCTGGGGGTAACAGCCAACACCCAATTAGCCCATCAGGTTCTTTCCCAGGAATGCGTTAGTGAGATACAATCTCTGCTGGCCAATGTAGGCAAAGAGATGTAAATTCTCTGGGGCAACGACCCTGTACCATGAAAAATCAAAGAAAGCCAACCTGCAGAGAGAAAATAAAAGAACAAACTAGATGATGAGACACAGAGAAACAGGAGACCCACAGAAGAGAGATTTAAAGGTTGGAACCCAAGTTTTTCCTAATTTATTGGTCTCAAATCCATTTGCTATTCTTTGGTCTCACAATATATCCTTTTGGCCTTTAATACATTTTCCTTATGTTTTTCTTATGATAGCTTCAATGGGTTTTTGTTTCTTCACCAAGATACCTATGGATAAATGAATATACACTAACATGCATCTAGTGACATTTATATCACAATACTATTTTTTGCAGAAGGCTGGGATCTCATGATAACAAGAGTAGCAGTCTAGATACATTTCCATCTGCGCAACGAACAAACCAGTTCTCCTCACTACTAACTTCGAATGTCCAATGCTTTAATAGCAAAGCCATACTGTAATTGTCCCCTGTGATGAATTTGAAAATTCGATTACTAATGACAGGAGCAATAATAGGGTGAAAAAAAATCGCTTTGAGCTCCCAGTATGAACTAAGACTCTACTTCTCTTAAGCAGTATCTTGAATGTGCCTATATTAAATACTATAATTTTCAATAATTTACTTTTCAGAAGTAGAGGTCTAGGAGTTTTTGTTCCAGGAACAGCAAAGTAGCTTCCATTGGACTAATCCTTATACTGATAATAATTATAAGGGCTCGAAAGTCAGACCAAAAGAATAAGGATTTGAAGGGTGCAGAGAGGAACCAAATGAGGCATAAACTGGTAGCTACGCTCCCTAAAAGAAGCAAAGCACAGTAGGCGAGTTCCTCTGGCTTCTTCCCAGAAAGCTCTTACTTCCTACTTTCCATGGAGCAAAGGTAGAGGCCAAGGAAAAACTACAGTCTTAGTGGATGGAGGAGACCAGAATTTGAGAAGAGAAATCCAAAGAAGGGGGAGGGGCAAAATCAGTGTAATATACCCCTCAACATATCACCTTGATTCCAGAAAATATTATAACAGAAACATTTTTTAAAATTAGGACCATTTTAGGGGCGCCTGGGTGGCTTAGTCGGTTAAGTGTCCGACTTTCGCTTAGGTCATGATCTCGCGGTTCGTGGGTTCGAGCCCCGCGTCGGGCTCTGTGCTGACTGCCAGCTCAGAGC